>NW_007579596.1:30681-70399 GCF_000690725.1 Stegastes partitus | reverse complement strand
ATTTTAGACCACCAGTGAGTTTCTACAGATGCAATCACAACCACAAACTATAAGTATGTGTAGTTTTGAGGGGTTGATCATTTTGTATCCCACCTGGAAGGATGAAGAGAAAGTCTGGAGATAATCAGCCTGCAGACAATGAGCAGGACTTAGACGACTCTTCAACTGTAAACGTGTTTTTTTTGTTTGTTTGTTTTGCGCAATATAAGGTGATGTCCAGTTGGGAGGTAAAAGCCTTGATAGGAGTAATGAACAACAGTCGGCATTTTACATGGACTTTAAGCCTGTGTGATTTTATACTGCTCAAAAATAAGAATGCAGAGGGTTCAAATCCCCACAACCACTGAATATTTGGTTGTAATATCCAGAAATAATGTTGGAGAAAACAAATGAGTTATCAAATGTGGAAAATCATAGTAATATAAAACTTTTTTATGGCATTTTTTTGACTATAGATATTATTATTGTCTAATGTGAGTTTTTATTTTTACAAAATAATCTGACACAGCATTAAAAAAAATTAAAAATGCATGAAAATGTTGGTGTGAATCAATGACAAAACTGAGCCTGTGATAATCCAAAAAAGAAAATTCCACTTCACTCTTATTTTATGGAAAACAATTCATTTTTGGTGTGTTTTTAAAAAAATAAAAAACAAAACAAAACAAAAACAAAAACAATGGCATCATGCAAACAAACAGGCATTGTAAGGGTTAAAATCCTGAAAATGAATGAATGTTTGGTAATTATGATCAGGACGTATGTTGGTGAAATAAAATGAGTCAATGAAAGTAGAAAATAATGATAGTGTATAACATGTATGTGGTGTTTTTTTGTTTTTTTGTTTATTTTTTTGACAAACAAATTTTTGTCCTTAAGGTCCAGAGTAACATTTTTTTTTTAATTTTTACACTGCATAAAAAATAATACTGCATCAGAATCAATGTTGTTGCTCATCACTGATGCAGCCCAGACTGTTTTTGAAATGTTCCACTTTTTAAAAATATAAAAACAACAATGACATCCTGTAAACAGACTGACATGGGAAGGATTGGACATAATCAATACTTTTTTTTGGGTGATTTTCCTGGATGTTATGTGCAATTTAACATAATAGGGAAAATCTCTAAAACAGTAGTATTCCCCCCCTCCCCAGTTAAAAGACGGTGAAGACATGAGACGACAGCTGGAGAAAACATCGGACATACATGTCGAGGCCTGTTTAATGCTGCTGCTCTTCATGACTTCATGTCTGAGCTTCATCCTGTTTGTCTTCTCACTGGATCACAAAGTGAACCTCAGAAGTACATCAAACTTCTGGAAACACATCATTTTAAAAAGATTAAATAACAGCTTTCAGTTTTGATGTTTCAGATTAAGCTCTTCCAAGAAATCTGAAAGTACACATTATTAAACATTACACATTTATAGCCCTAATTTGATTGAAAAGCAGCATCGTCCCGTTAGTGGGACAGATAACTGAGAAATCCTTTAAACTATCATACGAGCATTTATTTTGGCATGTGCATGACTCATCGGCCCAACATGGAGATAAAAAATAACTACAAAAGTTCTAAGTTGTGGCCATTTTCCAAGAAAGTGGGCACAGGAATCACATTTATTGAATTTTAGCTTTTTTTTTTTTTTTACTCACTTTTCCAACTTTTGTGACATCAACATTTCTACATTTTTTAATTTGATTCTGGCAACAGAAAACATCTATAAACCCATTAAATCTTGTTAATTCAGCTCCATATTTAAATGAGTTTGCACTAAGGAGTTATTTCTAGCCTGTTGGCAGTAAAAACGTGGTGAGTTATGCAGGTACTTTGAATTATGACAGTTTGATTTAACTACATTTTACTGCAGTTGCTAAAGTTCATATTTGCAGTGACATGACTGGTGAGTGAAGTAAGCAGTGAGGATGAGTGGCAGGAGTCCATCCAGTACGCCGGCCTTCTGGACAAATGGCCACCATGTTGTTTTTAATGACAGTTTTTGTGCTTTTATGACAAAACGACTGATTCCTCTGACATCTGCTGGACTATTTCACATTATTTCCCACAGACTGTGTGAATGAAGACGCTGGAAGCAGGTTTGGTGGGTCAGCTTGCTACAACTTTAATCCAAACATCGCTCTGCATATTCAATACATCTGCATCATCATATCCTCTACATAGCCCCCTCTCATATCTCTAAACAATTTTAACAAAATAAGTCTAGTAGCACGTCATTCAATAACATTTTATTTTACAATTCTCTCTCTGTACTGTAGTGTTTTTCTCTTTAAACATCGGGAATATTTGTTCGTTGTCTATTTTTTTTCTTTTTCTTTTTTTGAAACACGGAGACGAGACAGAGTACACGGACGATGACGAGCACTGCTCAAAAAGTCCAGAGTGTGAACAGACCCACAACCCTCCCCTCAACAGCAACAACAACAACACACACACAAACACACACACACACACACTCTTCTGCAGAGGCCTCAAGTGTTGGAAGTTCAAACGCTGGTCTGACAAAACACATTGGTCACTTTTCCTTTCTGTTAAAAGTTTGGACACATCTGAGAATTTTCATAAAAGAAAACCGAAGATTTCATCAAAAACAAACAGAAGATGTTCAAGCTGTGAAGCTGCAAAGCTCTTTGTTGAGAAATGTGTTCGGCAAACTATGGATAAAGTAATTTTATCTTGAACAAAAGTGATAAAGTTGATGACTTCCAAGCATTCACATCATGGAGCCGTAAACATCCAGCACCTTCTGCTCAGTTTGGGTTCAATCAGTGAGAAGCACATGAACATATTTAACTGATTTGCACATTTTCCAACAATTAAATGCCAAAATGGATAAATCAGGACTTCTGTGTTGATATGAGACGTGACACGAACGCAGCCTCATCCTCGGTATCAGAGTCACTGGAGAACATCTGTGATACAAACTTGTTCTTAAGATGACACGAGGTTGCTCAAAACAGACTGTGATGTCGTTGTGACGTTAGGAAAATGATCAGAAGGACTAAACCAGAAGTCTCACCCGTCCTTCACGCTGTAGGTTAACGTGTAGCTAGCATGTAAACACTGGCCTCAATGCTAACATTAGCATGATAAAGCTAACGGTAGCCTAGCATGACAACAGTAACTCAGTTTTTTTTGTCTTTTTGTACAGAATTCGGTCAATGGTTTTTGAGCTATTCTGTAGAGGACTAAAGCTCGACCAGACGGTGGTGCTACATGAAACCAAATGTTGATCCGTTGAAGAGATATTTCAGTCTGTCACATAACTCCATCATTTATCAGCCGCTTCCAGAGCTTTTAACCTCCATCTCACAGGCTTCATCAGCTGCTCAGTGTGTTTATTCCAGCTGTTTAGTCAAAACAAGACATTGTGTTGGGTTCTTGACTGACTTTTTCTGGATTAAATTAAAATACTAATCAAGAACATGTAAACAGCCACCAGTCGCAGCCCTGAACTGCCTCCACTGGGCCAAGAAGGCAATGAGCGGCAGCTGAAAGCTCAGGAAAAAGCTGGTCAGACTCCTAAAAACCAACAGGCCTCGGACAGATCAATAAACACAAGTGTGTGTGTTTGTGTGTGTTCATCAGATGTGGTTGTCCGCACACATACACAAACTGTGGTGTTAGTTACATCAGAGGCACTTTGACCCCATTTTCTGTGCCCCCCCTCCCCAGAAATTTGAAAAAAACAAACAAAAAAAAACAAACCCCAAAACAAATAAATCAGATGTTATTTTAAAATTTGGCTTCAAGTTTTAACCCCGACCCCAAACTCCCACAGAAAAAAAAAAAAGAGAGAAAAAACAAAGGACAGAAAGCGCTGTGTTGGAACGTGGCCGACTGAAGCAGAACAGAGCAGAACTTCCTGAAACAAACTTTCCAACAGACTCAGTCGACTGCAGCAGCGATGGAGGTGAACCGATGCGATCTTCGTCACTGTCTGTGCTTCGCTTGTGCTCCTACAGCCCAGATGCACGCTTTACATTATGCCGGTTTCTTACTGAGCTCCAGTGTGACGTGATGGAGGTTCACTGGGCCTGGATGAGGCCAAAGTGTTCAGTGTGACGCCCACATGTCCAGGTTTGTCATTCAGCCTTGAATTTGATGTGACACCTGCAGCAACCAAAGCTAACTTCTAGCCAGGAAAAAAAAAAAAAAACAGAACATGTGCATATATGTTTTTGCATGGAAAAGTCAAAGACAAACATTTGCAGCTTAAATCCCTAAAGGAAGTATGCAGCTTTTCACTGCCACCATGCGCGGGAGTTTTTGTACGCAGCCCTTTACGCCTTTCTG
This sequence comes from Stegastes partitus, assembly GCF_000690725.1. NCBI lineage: Eukaryota > Metazoa > Chordata > Actinopteri > Pomacentridae > Stegastes > Stegastes partitus. Next base: position 66,086 of record NW_007579596.1, on the reverse strand, counting down.
TTTCCACTGTTTGATTTGATAGAATGCTAACAAAGATGTAGCTCCATTTCTAGGAGAATGTAGGAAATAGAACAACGGGGGGTTTGTTCTGTTAGCGTACGTGGCATATGCTATGATGGCAATGTTTGAGAGAGGATTGCGACCTAACAAGGACATTAGGATGGCAAAAAAAAGTTTAACCAATCAGCAATGAGATCCAGAACAGCTCAAGATGTATCTAACCTGGAGTTAAAAATGGCACTGACATCGGTTCTTGTGATCAAAACGTGCAGAAAGATTCACGCCGGCCCTCAACAGCCTGCCAGCTTCTGCAGTAAAAAAGGTTCAATAAACGATGCCGATATTGGAGATGTGTGTAGGAGGCAGGTGAACGCACAGAGCTGGTCTGAAGTAGTTAATGAGTAAAATAAAGCTGCAGCCCGGTCACAGCTGCAGATAAACACCATCTGCAGCCTCTCTGAAAACTGTGAAAACCGGCAAACCTGTCTTTCCTTCAGTGATGAAGGAGGATCGTGTTCCTCCACCTGCACTGAGGCTGCTGGAAAGCTCCGCTCGCCCGGTGTGAACGTCACATCAGGCAGGTTTTTTTTGTTTAGCGTGGAAGCTCGGCGGCCGACTGGAGAACAAGGTGTTACCCAGAAATCAGCAGAGAGACGAAAAACCAAAAAGCCCCCACCACAGCTGAGAGAGAGCCGAGAATAAAAACAAAACTCCCCAGAACAACAAAAAAAAAAAACAACAACACAAAATCAAAATAAACCAAGAAGCATCTGAGTCCTCTGTAGAAACCACAACCTTTATATTCCCTCTACAATTATGTACAATTAGACTTTATACAAGTAAAGCAGTGATGCTCTCCTCACAGCGCTGTGTTTGTGTCTTAGGTGGAGCTGCTCTTGGAGAGGTTTGGGTAGAGGACGGCTGCCGTCACGGCGACCATCACTGCGATGACCGGCATCCAGGGGCTCCAGCCGCTCTGTCCGAGACACGACCACACAAACAGAGAGGAGGAAAGTCAAGTTAGTTAGTCTGCAGTGCCTGAACGTCACGACTCCAGCTGGAGGAAGACCGAAACCAGAACAGAGAGAAGAAGGAGTAAGGAGAGGAGGAGGAGGCTGAAGAGGAGCAGAGGGACGGCAGGAAATAAAAAGCCAAGCTGGAATTCAGTCCACAAGATGATATTTCTTCTTTGTTGGCTGCACAGGTTCGTCATCTCATGGTAAAGAGTTTATTAATGGAGGACGTTGCAGTCGCTGCTGAGGTTAGCTCAACAGCTGATGTGGACTTAAACTGCCAAAAATGATTTAAAAAATAATAATAACAAATAAACTCTATATGACAAAGTTGCAACCAAAATAATAAGAAAATTATTCCATCTGCTATAAAACACTACAAACCAGTCTATAGAAATCAAAACCACTCAGTAGATTGTTTACATTATTCTACAGTTGGAGTTGAGCACCGTTGCCTTCAGTGGCCCACACAGCACCAAATAAAGCTCTCTGCATCAGCAGGAGTGATGCATTTTAGGTCAACCAGCAGTGACTGGTTTGCTGGAGCTCACATGGGAGCAACTGTGGCGATGGATGAAAGTCGACAGCAGCAGCTCGGAGGGCAGTGGAAAAACCCAGGAAGCATTTCAGAAAAGTTTCTGATGCACTGAATTAAAAAATAGATTTCAGAGGAAGGACTACTAAAAAAAATAGGAAGTGATTGACAGCACGGCAATCATCACGAGTTTTTGTGTCCACCGCGGTCAGGGGAGTTTAACCCACTGAACTCTAAAACTGGTCGGCAAGTTTAAAAGGTCTGTTATCTTGGGCGCCACTATAGCTCACCTGGTTGGGCTGGCGTCCCATGTACAGCGGTCATAGGTTTGAGTCCCGCTCATGACCCTTTGCTGCAGGTCCTTCCCCCATTCTTCTCCCCTACTTTCCTGTCTCTTTCTCTGGCCTATCAAATAAAGCCAAAAGGCCTAAAAAAATCTTTAAAAAAACAACAAAAAAAACCCATCATTTATCAAAGCTAGAAACTATAAAAACTAATTTTTAGGTCTCAACTAAACACCTGTGATGCCATTCTGTCAGAAAAATGATCCCCATCAAACCTTTAAATCAAAGTATTTTATTTAAAAAGACTTAATTTTCTCAAAATTTCACCAAAAGTTAACATTTTGAACCAGGTTTTGCAAAAAAAAAAAATCAAAAAATGTCAGGACTTTGCATCTGAACTGCAGGTAGTGTTTAGAGAAAGCAGATAGGAGACACGTATGGGAACAAATGAAAAGTGTGAGTAGTAAAATATCTACAGTATGTAGAGTTAACGCTCTGGGCCACTTGAACAAATGTTGCACATGTTGATTCCATGTTCTGTCTGGAATAATACAACATACTGACGTTTCTACCTCGAGACATGTTTGTGTTGTTTCCTTAGAGGTCTTTATACAACACATGAGCCCACAGTGAGTCAAAATGTGACCTTCAGAGGGTGAAGATACCTACCGCAACAACAGCAAATGAGTTTCTGAATCGGAGAACACACACACAGCAGACGTGTTGTTATCTACAGGCTAACATTAATGTGCTGCTGGCTGTTTTCACTGCTTCTAGGCTTGTCGTACTTTTACTGGCTGCGCTTGTCAACACTTCAAATACACATCAGATGTGTGTTGCGCTGATTTGAGGTGAAAGAACGTCACGTCTCCACCGTGACGAGGCTACATGAATCTAATACAAGCAAGCTGCACGGAAGAGATTTACAGTCAATTATCTTTTTACCATCAATCGTGCACAAAAAGATAACGGCCTAAAACACTGACAAGAGAAAACTAAAGAATAAATATCATCTTTTGGGACTGCAGAAGAGGTAGAGGACAGGAGTAAACAAAAAAAAAACAAAGATAAAATAAGAAGTCAGCTGGAAGCAGCAAATAAACGAGATCGAAGAGGTTACCTGAGTAGGAAAAAAAAGTTACAGACCAGTTTTCCATCACAGCAAACAACTGGAAACACTGGTCGGACGTTGGCGAATGAACAGACAAGCAGCAAACACAAACACAGGACGGAACATGATGGAAATAAAAAAGCATCGATGGCTGGAGAGAAAACAAATGACAACGAGAAACGATGCTCGGAAGGAGATGAATGAGTCAGTGTGAACAGAAGGCCAAACCTGGAAGCAAATCAATGAGAGAAAAACAACGGAGGGTGAGAAGCGGACTGGATGCAAGAAATGGAAGGAAAATGAAATTAATTCAGAAATTAATAAGACCGCAAACCCTGTTGCAAAAGATGAAGAGAAACAACGCATAAAACTGAAGGTAAAAAAATGAAGCACCGAACCTGAGAGGGAGGAGAAGAGAAAGAGAATGAATGAATGTAGAAGCAGGCAGCAGCAGGAGGAGAGTGTTAGTGACATGAAGACCAACTCCTTAAAGGGATGCCTTTATCTTCACGGCATCACAGGAATACCCAGCCAGAAATAAACTAACAAAGAACCTTTTCTACAATCGTACCTCTCACAAGCACATGGAGCTGTTGCTGTTTAGACTGATCACACCGCGGGGCGTTTCTTTTCATATTGTCGGATACTTAAATGAAATTTAGGATGACTGTAATTTATGATTAATCATTTAAAACAAGTCTTTGTCTAAATATAAAGTGAGGTTTTACAACCTTTTTCTCCTTCTGCAAATAAAACCTGTGCTAAAATATTTCTCCCTTCAAACTAAACGGGCTAAATTTGGGGGAAAATGTTCAAGAATAATCTTTATTTTAATTCCTGTCAATAAATCTTATGTACTGACCAATAAACTGATGCAGTAACACGTGTTGCCTTCGTCTTATTTATCAGTAGCGACTCTATTGCTCTGGTTAAACTGCTCCTTTAATTAGCTCGAGGACAGTTAAACGGCATCAGCCACAATACAACAACACCTAGTTGAAGGCTGGACTCCACATGATCTCATCAGATTGTTTTGGAACAATTTCTGCTCGATCATCTCTGATTGGCCTGAAAACTCTACAGCATATATTTACAATATTTACATAGATATCTGCAAAATTCTTGCTTGACATATGAAATTGTTTCAGAGAACAGGAGCTCAGAAACTATTGAAAATGACTTGAAAAATGACTGAAGTGGTCATTAAATGTCTTGAAGCACACAGCTGGATTTTCATTGTTATGGTCAAGTTGTTCTTCTTAAAAATATTCTATACCATTTGTTTTTATATTATCATGACATGAAACGATGTGTGCTTCAGAAAATATCACTAGCTGACTTTAAAAAAAATTCAACTGTTTTCATATTTCAGTCACCCATAATCAGAGTCTATTTGATGTGAATTCATTTAAATGACATGATGGGTAGTAGCAGCGGGAATGTCAGGCTTTTATCTTTAATAACTCCTGAGATATTGTCTGTAAGTGTTTAACTTCAATGTGAAAAAAAAATGTGATGAAAGTGGGTCAACAGGCAATTGAAGAAAAAAAAGTACTTGGAAAGTATTTTATATATCAATCTAAAATGTCATAGACGCCATTTTAAATGTTTTTAAATAATAAAGTTTCAACCAATCAGAATAGGGTGGAATAACTCTAAAAACAACACTTATTAACTACTTTAGGAAACTGTCGCATGTTTAAACAAAAACTATACTACGTGTGATGGATTATTCAGATACACTTGGTTGGTTTGGTCTGTTGTGGGAATTTACTGACGGCAAAAAAAACCATCTGTCTTATAAATGGAGCTTCTTTGGTTCGTCTTTAATGTTTAGTGAAGGTCACAAACTGCACACATTTTGTAACTAAACTAAAGTTTAGGAACAAAAACTGCAGATGAGGATGAATTTGCTGAAGAGCCAGATCACTACAGTCACTGACAGGTTTCTCCCTGAAATGACTATTTTACCATATTTTTGCCCATCGGAGCTGAAAAAGCACAGTTGTGTTTTACAAAATGAATGGCACCTGATTACTGTTTATACCTCCATTGGTTGTTTTCCTGCTATTTCCAAACCTACTGTATATCCAACAGCGACCAGTGAGGACACGGTATAACGGTAAAAAAAAAGGAGGCATTCTCCTTTATGGAGCTGAAGGACTCGTGTTTCCTTGAGGTATCCCTTTAAGTGGACGGTCTGTGGATGAGTTTAGTGTTAGCAGCAGCAGAGCAGAACACGTGACTGACGGCCATGCAGTTAGAGCTGCTCAAACCAGCAGACAAGCACCCAACACCATGATGATGATGATGATGACGATGATGATCATGATGATGATACTTAATCTTAAAGGAAAGTGTTGGAGGTGAAGACAACGTCCTGCTGATCAGAATTCAGGGTTCAACTCCTCCACAACTCCATACTGAGTCTTATGAAGCAGTAGACAGTGGCTCCAAAACTCCCATGGCAGCCATTCTAACACTTACGAGCCGAGTTTGACTATTCAGAATGAAAATCATAGATATCAATGGTATTTTGACTAATTACATGGTGAAGAGTCAAGTCTTTTATTCTGAACATCACTCTGATAGATACAGATATCTGTAATTCAGTTTTGTCTCGTCAAAATAAAAGTTGCGGATGTTTCAAATGTCATTATGACTAATCCAAAACTAATTCCTATCTGAACAGAGTTAGCAGAAGTCATGGGGGCTGCTGTGATGGATACGATCATTAGACAAGTCTCTGAAATGGGAAAAGCTCATCAGCGAGGAATCTGTAGAAAGCCCCAGTTTCATTTATTTGAGAACTGTGGTTAAACTTTATGGCGCATTGCTAACATTCTGTCTACAGACACACTTGTGGATCTACAACAAAGTGTGGATGAGTTTAGAATAAAACAACTTGTCATAATAAGTTGAACTCTGTTTGAAAAGCAAGCCGCCTCCAGTTTGCAGGAGCTTCTGATCATTCTGTCTTGTCAGAATTCAAATGAGGAAATCTGCTGAATTGCAGATACTATTATTGCTATTTCATGTTTTAATTATTACATTAATTTGTAGAAATCTGCTTTCATTCTGACATAAGTTTATCTTGCTAATTGTCAAAAAAAAGCCACATTACATTGACCATGATTAAATGTTGAAAAGCATGAAAAGGGCTGAATCCTTTATACAGGCACTGTGTCTCTAATGAGAAACCCTGAAAAACTGAATGCTAAAAGTGACGTCTTTTGTCACAGAAGAAAGACAAAGCTGATATCAGAAACTTTCTTTTTGACAATAAAGAAGTGAACTGCAGATATTTGCATTACATATCCAGTGTAGCTGTGCAATGGTACTATGGCTCGTCTACCCATCACACTGCACCTTTAAACGACGAGGTTGGGATCATGGGTTGATACCTGCAGGAATAACAATGTTTGTCTAAGGAAAGCCTGAGTTGGGTTGAGAGTGTGGTGTCTACTTTTCGACTGAGTTCCACCCAAAAATCAATCTGTGACCCTGAATTCATCACGGATCAGGACGTTTTCACCTCAGTCATCTTTCCTTCCAGAGATGACGGACAGATGGAGGCAGCAGAGACAGACAGACAGACAGACAGACTTATGTCATATCGATGTGTACCTTTCTACCACAACTGGCCGAAACACCAGTAGAGGAGAGCCAGGACAAGGCCCATGAATATGGCTTGGACAGGCTGCAATATGGATGGCTAGAGGGGAGGAGAGGGCAGGGGGAGGAGGAGAGGGACAAGAAGAAATCAGCCGGCAAATCAACCAAAACCAACATGGAGGATGGAGCAGCTACAGCGAGGGGGGAGGAAGGGGGAGAGGAGAAACAGAGAGAGAGAGAGAGAGAGAGAAACGGGGGAGGTGTAGGAAGATTGGCTTGTATCTCGTTAGCTGCTTCTACAAAGCAACACCAGAGTTTCTACGCATTCAACAGCCACATTCACTAAACACCGCAGCAGAAGAGCAGCCATCCGGCACCAGCTTCAGCTGATTCACTTTCCACACCAGGACGTCTGACAGCACCGTGATCAGTCAGCTGGAGTTTAAAGCCAAGTGGAATCAGGTCCATTTGATGAGAAAAAAAAAAGCAGGAATGAACACAGTCTCCAAACAGACTCACATAAGAAACACTAACTAAACAGTTTTGTGTCCAGTGAGGAGCAAATACATTTTGTTCCTGGTAAAAAAAAAAAAAAAAGGATAATTCTAGTTTATCACAACTACAGCGGCAATGACTAATAGATTGGGGTCATCTATTAAATTAATTATACCAACAATTTAGATAATCAATTAATCAGTGAGTGTAATTTTTTTCCAGTCCAATGCCAGTTTTTAGATGTGAATGTTTTCTGGTTTCTTTCCTTCTTTATGACGATAAAGTGAATATATTTGGGTCATGGATAAAACATGACATTTAATCTTGGGTTTTGGGAAATGCCGACATTTTTCAGCACTTTCTGGCATGTATACAAATAAAACTAATCGAATAATCAAAAACAAAATTGAACTAATTGTTAATTGCAGCCCTAAACACAACTTGGGTCCTATTTTTAATTGCTTGGTCAATTATTATATGAATAAAGCACTTATCAGACATGAGATACGTAGCATTGCTGCTGCATCAGTCTGTGAGATCGCTTTGCATAAATATTTCTCACAGCTTAGTTCTGACATCCACACCACAGTGATGGAGAGTCACAGTACGGTATTTACAGCAAAAGTGTGACTGAACAGTACATTAAAGGATGTATCATACATAATAATGAAAGAGAAAAACTCAATCTGTAACCAATGCTCTGTGACTCGGTTTATCAGCTTGAGTTTAAGTGTAAAGTTCAGGACAAAAAATGTGGACATTTTTTTAGTGCCTTCTCGTCTATGCTTTAGGTGCTATTTGATGTAAGAGACACCGGCTGATGTGTTGCGTTACAACCACAATCAAGTTGCAGACACACCAGCAGTTCATCCAGATTAACTAAACACCTTTAAAATGGAGGTAAATCTGAACGTGAGCGCAGATGATTATCACTAATGTGTCGGCTTGTGGTGTTCAGGTTGACTGGTCGGACCATCGCTGGCGCTGCTTTATGAGGAGAAAAGTGATAAAGCAACACTTTAGGTCATAAATGTACCATTAACTTTCTCTTCCTAAGGTAGAGTTTTGTTTTTTATCGGCCTGAATGTTTGACTGTCTGACTTTTATCTCTGACTGCAATGTAATCATTACTGATAAAAAATAAAAGGCCAAGCTGTGGCAACAAGACTGGTGTTGTGATAAACAGGAATTATTCTTTAGAACTGTTGGTTAAAACAAAGCTTGTTGATGTAATCCAGTGATTCTGGATTAGGACTCTTATTTTGAAACGCTCTGTCAAACCAAAGCCTGAAAAACAAGATAAACATTTGCTGTCACATCAACAAATGACTGCAGAGTGTAAGGAGGGCAGGTAGACGAGAGAAAAGAGGAGGAAGAGGAGGAAGGGGGGTGACAGAGGAAGAGGCTGCTCCGCCTCACTGATTTTCTAGCAGCTTCAGTTTATCAGCTCAGGATGAAAAGGGAGGACAGAAAACGATGTCTCATGATGTCACCTCAGTGTAGCGTTTCTGTGCTCATGTCAACACACATAGAGCTGCGACAGTTGGAATCCCAATTGAAATGATATTTTGATACTAGTAATGTGTTTACTTCCACCACAACGTTTTGTGGGCAGTGCTTTTTTGTTAGATTCAAACAACATGGGTGTGGGGAGACATTTTTGTGTCCTGTTAGCAAGTAAGTAGCGAGGAGGGAGGCTGTGAACTGGGAAGCCGGGTGGGCTAAGGCTAGCAGGTCTGGCTGCTCCTACATTAAACTTTCATCAAAAGAAACTGTGGGGAAAAACATCTGAGTTTAAAGCTGTACTAACAGAGAAACGAAGGTCACAAATCATCCATATAGTCTTTGGTGTTATTAAAAGGAAATGTGTGTGTATGTGTGAACTCACAGAGCTGGCCTTGTCCTGCAGCAGCTTCAGGTTGCTCCTGCACTGCTCCAACTCCTGGTGGATGTTCAGCTTCTCCTGCTCTGTTCTCTCATAGCGCTGACGAAGGTCAAGCAGCTGGGACTGTGTATCTTCATACTGGACACACACACAAACACCACAATCCCGTCATTTCTACAAACTGAGGTAATCAATTTGCGCTTAGAATTGACACGACAACCTTTATGGGGAATACATCTCATTGCAGGGTCTGAGCAGTGGCAATTTTAGACCTCAAGAGTAAAAACACTCCAGCCGGTCCTGACTCTGTGACACACTTTTAACCCTCTGAACCTGACAAACCTGCCAGCTCAAAAAGCTTAAAATGGTAAATGGTAAATGGTCTGCACTTATATAGCGCTTTTCTACCTTTGCGGCACTCAAAGCGCTTTACAATGTTTCTCATTCACCCATTCACACACACATTCATACACCAATGGTGACAGAGCTGCCATGCAAGGTGCTGCCTGCCATTGGGAGCAATTTCGGGTTCAGTGTCTTGCCCAAGGACACTTCGACTGTGGAGGGGTGGGGGATCAAACCGCCAACCTTGCGATTAGAGGACAACCCGCTCTACCACCTGAGCCACAGCCACCCACAAAAAAAAACAACTGTGATGTTTCATCAAAACCAGCTTATTCTAGATGTCTAATTCAATATTAGACATGGCTTCTCAATTAGCACCATTGAGAAGCCTTGTATGTCTCAGCTGCGGCCATCAGTCACATGACAAATTCTCTTTGCAGCTGAACTTCAGGCTGGGTTCAAACAGAGATGAAAAGAGATTGGATAAGAAAATAAATCCCACTTGATCAATAAAATAAATGCTGCATGGTTCCAAAATGGTATTCAGAGGAGCCAGTTGTTGGAAGAAACATTCAGCGTGGTGAAACATTTTTCTAGAGTTGATATGCAAAGTAGAATGAAAACTGTCAACTTGTAGAGGTTGTAAACATGCAAACCGACCAGGACAAACAGCTTATCTATCGTATTTGGAGCCCTCATGTGTTTCCAGTTTTTGGAACGCCTGTGGGCACTTGGACAAATGTTGTACATGTTGATTCCAGTTATTTACATTTTTGTAAAACAAAAACAGAATTCAACATTTGTCCTTTCTTTTATGATTTATGGCATGTTAACTGTGTCATACTGCATAGAAGACACACTTGGTACAGGACTTTATATAGCAGTGAGTAAAAATGTGACAGGAGCAAATAAACACCCAGAAACTGCTGGAGGTTCAGAGGTCAAAACGGCTGTTTGAAAGACTGGCATTAGGCATATAGTTGGGATTATTCTGTTCCAGTAAGAGGCTGTCCACACAAAGACAGAAGTACAAATAGACGCACCTCTCTCTGCAGTGTGTGTGTGCGGGCCTGGGCCTGGTCCAACTGGCTCTTCAGTCTACTTGCATCCTGCAGGTGTTGATTCTCCAGTGAACCCAGTTTGTCCTGCAAAACCTCCTCCCTCTTCTCCAGAGACTCCAGACTGCTGCTGAGGACCAGACTCTGCTCCCTGGTGCTGCACAAACGTCACACAAAGATACATTCAGTAACCACTTACACACGCCGGCAAGTCACCGATTCACAAACCCGTCAAGTCCATTTTCATATGAACAAATATCAAAATTCTGTGGTTTTAAAGCCCACTGTTTCTTCATGTAGTAAAGGTTTTGGCAGTGGCGCCTACAGTTTATTGGAATCTAATGAAAAAGTAGCTGAAGCTGAGATAAAATCCTGCTGAGCTCTCAGCCCCGATGAACATGCACTGATGGAGAACATCATCTTATCACAACATATCAGTATTTTCTTCTTTGTTTTTTAAAGTTATTTTTTGGCCTTTCATGCCTTTATTAGACAGTATATAGTGAAGAAGTGACTATAGTCTCTGTACATGGGACGCCAGCTCAACCAGGTGAGCTATTGCAACATCCCACCATATCAGTATTTTCAATCATACAGAACAATCCTGAGCAATATTTGAATTTCTCCAAATGGAAGAATCTGTACAATATGAATAGCATTTATGTATATTTTCTTGTTTATTTGTATTTTTTAATTGATGTCTCTTCATTTTTCCTCATTTTCTGTTGTAACACTGCAAATTTCCCCACTGTGGGATTAGTAAATGCTTATCTTATCTTTTCTGATAAAAAAATGAAAAATCAGTTGCTGGCTTAAATGTTACTAAGCTAGGATATAAATCTAGGTTAGTGATAGTTGATCTTAGTTGTAAAAGTGAACCATTACTTTATGTATGGTGCATGTGTTTTTTTTCTTGACCAAAGCGTGTCAGTGAAAGCAAATAACATCTTTAAATAATGACTTATACTTGATGAACTCAAATAAGTCATCACCTGCTCAGCTCAGCCTCCAGGCGGTGCAGTTTGTCTGTGAGAGTTTTCCGTTCAGCTCTCAGGCCGTCACAGTCCTGCTGCAAACACACACACCGCTGCTGCAACGTAACACACTCCACTAGGAGAGACAAGAACACATAAAGTGGTGTTATAATTAGTATCTAACAAACCAAACGATCATTTCCAGCAGAGTTGTGTTCAGAGACAGCCTCCCACGTACTGCGCTCACCCTGCAGCTGGCTGGCAGTGTTCTGCTGCTGTTGCTGCTGTGTGAAGGCCTCCTGCAGTCGGCTGATCTCTTCCTCGTACTTGGCAGCCGTGTTCCTCCAGTGCTCCAGCTCAGAGCGTACACCGCCCAGGTCTGCCTGCAGGGCGGCGATCTCCCGCTCACGCTCCGCCGTGGCCGCCTCCATGGCGTGCCGCAGGACAAGAATCTGACAGCAGAAACACAATTCACAGGTCGATAGGTTTGTCATGTGAACAGAATTTACAAGATGGGGAAAGGTCCAAGTTTGAGAGTTTTAAGAAGACTGTGGAGCAGGTGGCATAAATGGTGTCTGGAAAAGCTAAAGGGGAGCTGTGGAGGATTCAGACTGAGTCAGGGTCACGCTATCTTCAATCATCCGATTTTTATAACAATTTTTCCTTAACTATCTCTGATTTCCCTGAACATTTTATACCACAAAATACAGATGGACCTAAAATTTTTACAGATACCATTTTAAATTCTTAGATTCTTTTAGTTTGAAATACATCAGATGGTGGAACCAAAGGCCCCTGGTGATCTGGAGTTGTCAGTGAAGTTATACCTCCTCCTGGGCGGAGTAGAGCTCCTCTCTTGTGGTGCAGATGGTGCTCTCCCTCTGCTCCCTCAGTGCCTCCATGTCAGCCTGCAGCTTCCCAAGCTGAGCTAAACACAAACAAACAAAGTGAGGTGGGAGCACATTAGATGATGACACATACAAGTCTGTAGTGCTCTGATGTGTGTGTGTTTGTACTAACTCTGTAGGTATTGGATCTGTTTGGTCGACTCCTCAGTCAGCTTGGAGTTACTCTTCCTCTCCTCCTCCAGCAGAGCTACAGACAGAAATATCACTGATCAGTTATGTCACTTTAATGTCTATACATATGTACATATATACTGAAATAACTGCATTTGCTTATGTTTTATATTATATTTAAATTTTAGATATGCAAGTAGTTTTGTAGTTTTTTTTAACATTATAGATTTTCTAATTTTTTGCACACCACAGTTTCTACACAGTATAATTTGCACCTCACATATTGCAAATATTCTTATGACCTCACCTTAAGCATTCAGCACGTTTTAGTACGTCTGTGAATAGCTGTGTGCTGGACGTGTTCTATGTTTGGTGTTAGATGTGAGTTTTGCCTGTGACTCTAGCTGCCATAACAAATGACAAGGATTGATAAACTGTCTGTCTGTCTGTCTGCCTAGGAAAGCTTACTTTTATCTTGGTAGCATATGAAACAGTTGCTTTTACAGCTTGTTTAACATATCCATGTGACAATTAATGTAAACAAAGAAAAAGGTTTAGTTTCCTGCCAAAACCAATTAATTAAAATTGCAGTGATCAGACCTAATTCTGGTCTTATGATCAGGCTCAGGACATGTCTAGTGCTCACATCAAACCCAGTCTTAGATATGATAATAACTCTTTAAGTGGAGCTGTTATTTAGTCTCAACTCCCCTGTGTGGTAGTTACAGTGGGCGTATCACTTAATTACCTTGTAGCTCCAGACATTTCTGCTTGCCAGTGTTGGCTAATTCCTGGGCCTCCAGAAGCTCTCTGTGGAGATGGTGGATGACCTGCTCTGTGTCTCCGGGCTCTAGACCGGCCCGATGCAGCTCAGCTACACAAACACATACACAAAGAGTAATTTAATATCTGTCACACACACACACACACACAAAAAAAAAGTTTTTAAACACATGTGATCATCCGGTCATAATCTACCAATTATGCAAGCCGGGACAAAGACCTGCTGAGAGCAGTATAACTGCGCAGCTCTCCCTAATGGACAGTTAACTGTATTACAAATACCTCTGGCTTATAACCTCAGTTTCAGTGTTTATAGTCAGTTAGAGCAGCACAAAGCAGAGAGGAGTAGTCATGGTTACCTTTGAGCAGCGCTACTCTGTTCTGTGGTTCATTCAGCTCCTGGTCGTCCATGTTGCCATCTGAAAACACACGTGTACGCACACACATGCACATTTACACACATTTACTTAAAAATCACTAATGAAAGATTTAAAAAATAATAATGTCACATACAAAAATAGAAATATTAATATGATAAATACAGTAGTTGGACACAATAACGGATGCAAAAATGTACATATTTAAAGTTTTACAACATTAGATAATCATTGTAAATGTTATTTAGTTCCCAACAGACTATTTACAACATGTTGTATGAATAAGTCATTACAGAACAGATACAGAACAATGAGCTTTCACGATTTTAACACGATTGAACAACCTTTCAAACCAAACCAGTGAAGTCACATAGATCAGAGGTAAACGAATCAACACGAAAAACTCTGGTTCCACAAACACAACTCTGTGTTTTACTGACCTGACGTGTCGTCACTGCTGCGGTCTTTGCTGGGACTCAGAGTGTCTGACATGTCCGACTCTTTGGCGTCCATCTGATTCCCTGTGGACGGACACACAGACACACCCAGACACACACAAACAAACACACACAAACAAACAGACACAGACACACACACGTAAATAGTCTGAAGTTTTCATAGTGAATGAGGCGCAGCAGGATTCAAGTGGTGAAACTACACAGTGGCAGTTTGTAGCAGTGTTTAGTTTTTGTTTTGAAGCAGTTTTCACTCTGTTACTGTGTGTTATTGTATATCTATCAGCTGTTTGAAGCTTTAGATTTGGTACTAAGCTGAGGTTTGGGTTTGCCTTATGATCAGTTGAGGGTAGGGGTTGGACATGTAGGTGAGATGGTTATGGTTTAGCCCCAGAATAGAAATACATTTCTGATTTATTATATGGAGATGTAACTCTGTGTAGAGAAAATCAAAATGGGTTTTAGTCATAGCTGACACATATGCTTGCTGGTATGTCTGAGCATTGTGAGTCCACAGCCGGACCCCTCACATCAGCACAGACAGAGGTCAGAGGTCACTGGTGGGCGATTTCACCTTCTCAGCAGCTTTACCCTTCATGACCATTACTTCACAGAGAGCAAGTCAATGCAACGACCCTTAGTCAACTGAAAACAACAAAAGGCTTTTTAAAGCTGAGAAACAAACAGACCTTCTAAGGAAATAAATACAAAATATAACTTATAGTTTCTGATGGTTATTTTATACAAAAATGATGTAGACGACACTTAAGGGATGATATTATGCTCACTTACAGATTTATAATTTAATTTTGTGGGTCTACTTCAGTATGTTTACATGCTTTAATGTTCAAAACACATTTCTCATGTTGAACACTGCAGCCGCATCAGTCTCTGTGAAACGCTGTTTCAGCTCCTGTCTCTTTAAGGCTTCCCACCTGAAAAACCAAGTCTGCTCTGATGATGTTAATGTGTGTACCATAACTCTGTATTCTGTGTGTATATGCTAGCTGTGTAACCCTCTGAGAGCTGTCAGCTGCTTTCGTGTGGACTTTGTGTAAGTTTGCTGACCTACAGCACAATGAAGGGAAAAGAAAAAGCCTAAAAGTATATCTTCTCTGTAAAAGGTTCACCACTTGAGGGCAGAGTTTCTCACTGGATGTTTTGCTGTTTTGAAATCTAACAATGTTGGCATACTTCAGCTTGTCAGAGTTGCACTGAAAACACATCACATACTCAAAACATGGTTCCAGTCAATTATAATTCATCTGCATTAGCAGTCGGGACATAGCGAGTGTAAAGCTCCTATCACTGAAATTATAGTGTGTGCCGTGAGTATGAAAGATTGGACAAATGTGTCAAATATCAAATATCAAATCAATATCCTACTTAAGTAACAGTCTGTGTGTATGTGTGTGTGTGTGTGTGTGTGCGTCCTTTACCTTTGAGTCGATCAGGGCTGGCCAGGATGTCGTCTTCTGCTGTCTGGTTGTTCTGTAAGTGAGCATCCATCACTTCTACAAACACAAAGGTACATACAAACATTAGAGCCTCCACTATTCTTCAGATTTCAGCTTTTTATCTTCCCCTTTTCAAAGTCTTCAGTTTGTTTTCTCCTTGGTTTCTAGTGAGTTCACAGACTGAACTTCAAGCTTGGTTAAGCTCTTACCATCAAAGTTGGCCAGTTTGTGGATCGAAGAACTCACAGTCTCCTTCAGCTGTTTGACAGCTGCAGAGAGAAAACAGAAAATTGGGGAATGAGTGAATAAAGTCATAAATTATTTAGAAAATACAGAAGTTGGACTTGAATCAGTCCTTTATTATCTTTCCAAAACTCTGCAAATGTCCAGCGGTCCAGTTTAACAACCTGTTAGCAGAAACACATCAGACATCGTCATCAGATTTAGACTAACTCATCAGCCGGAGTAGTAGCTGGTTAGCAGTGGTAGAAATGTCAGTGAAATAAACTTTCATCTGGGTTCCAGAGAGTTAGAAGAGTTTCCATTTCCGTTGTTGATTATTTTCTTGAATAATGGATTTGTTGTTTAGTCTATAAGATGTCAGAAATAATGGCGATTAGTGTTTCCCAAAGCACCAAGATGATGCCCTCAAATGTCTTGCTTTGTCCACAACACAAAATATTCAGTTCATTGTCAGAGGAGGAAAAGAAACCAGAAAGTATTCACAGTTAGGTAGCATAGAAGAATCTAAGGATTTTTACTTCTTTTCTAAAAATAAAAAATAAAAATAAAAAATCTCAAACTGGTTAAACAATTATCAAAATACTAGGTGGTTAGTTGTTCTACCTCTACTGAATCTTAAAAGAATCTGTGAGAAGTTACTTTTTTGAGCTCTTTGCCTGAAAAAACAGGCAGTTGTCTTGTTAATCTTGTTTTCAAGGACTGATAGCAGGTACTGAGCTGTTTGTGGTGCAGTTATTTATCAGACAGGAGCATCAAAAAATGATAAAAGCATGTACAAGACAGACTGACTCAGGTCATAGCTTGGAATAAATGAGCTGTCACCACTCCAGCAGCATCCCACAGCTTATCCACATCGGACACGTAAAAAGAACCTCTTTTTTTTTTTTGGCACGTTTATACAAAAAGAAAGAAGTCAACAATAAACTGTAAAACCTGCTGAAATGAAGCTGTTGAAATGTCACTGAAAGAGGACACGTGTAAGCTGGATCTTGTAACTTTCAGTTAAGACACCTGCTCAGTCACACTTACTGGGCCAAGATGGAATTGGCTTCTTCCACAATATACTTGAGGGAAACTTATAAACCACCAAGCCTCAGCTGAATTGATTTAAACTGATCTTATTAAAATAGTCCTGTCCCATCTCAAGTGTTATGTATGCTATGTGCCACAAAAAGTGAATATAACAAACAGCTGATGGCAAATATTATTGTGGTCAACAAACAAGGCAGGGTGGCATTAAAAGTTAAGCTGATTCTCTGAAATGCATGCAGTCAAGACAGGTGTTCATAAACCCCTTTTTTAAGGCAGGGGAAATGTAGCATTGCTGCTTCATCAGTCTGTCAAAGTGACGGCATTCTTACGTTAAAGCTCCTCACAGCCTCATAAAGACGGACCCACTACAATCTCCAGAGGGAGCCACGGAACAATATTTGCCACACAGCAAAGGTGGGACAGAGCCTCAGGATTTAAAGAGGCTACACAGGGAGGACAGGATCAGTCAGGGTCTAGCAGCGAGTCACACTTCTTCACTTCAGACAGGTGAGTTGCCACACACAGTAACACCATCCTTAGGTTGAGTCCTGAGCTGCATCACAGCTGTCAGGATGCTATTTTACTGTAAAAATCTGATCCGTTTACTAAAGCCTGATTATTATTGGATTATTTCAAGTGTTTCTATCAGAGACTTTTCAGCTTCTCAACAGAGCACTTGCAGTAGTAGCATAATTATTGTGTGCATGGATGAGTTGTACTGACTCTACACAGAGCGTGGCCTTGCTAATATATAATATATACACATAACTTAATACATAATTTCATACAGAAAACCCTCGTGTTGTTATTTTCCACGTTCAAATGAATCTATGCAATTTCTGAACTTCTACAAATGGAAGAATCTCGACAATATCCTTTTTGATGTTCCTTTTTTTGCACTATTCACTGAACACTGCAAAAATTTCCCTCTGTATGAGGTCTTATCTTATCCTAATCATTAAAGCACCTGGTTCAGACTTGTGCCTACTTTTTTTTTTTTTTTTTTTTAAAGTGAGCAGGGTGTGAATTCAGACACGAAGCCAACAGGTTCAGATGCCATCAGAGGAACAGAAAGGAGTGTGTGTCTGAAGGGGGCTACAGACCAGCTACTTCAACTGTTTCAGGTGTGAGTGGTAACGTGGTTAGTGTTTTATTTGCTTGAGTAAAAAATTGTTTCATTGTGAGGTGACCAGAGAAAAAGAGCCAACCAAGAAAGCAAATAAACAAGAAGATCAGTGGATGAATCTGGAGGAAAGCTGCAGTGGCAGCATGCAGAAGAAAATATGTAAAGATCTGTTTAAAAAGGAGAAGGCAGGAGTGTGAGTGATGTTTAAGAGGATCATGACCACCTACAGAAAACGTACGACAAAGCACCAGAAAACTCCAGTTCTCTAAGACAAGACGTTCAACGAGCTCATGTGACTGAGCAGCAAACATTTCCAGCAGGACGCCAGTGGACACCAGAAGAACTGCATCAAAAGAAAAAAGTCTAGAGTTCTACAGCAATGTCTTTGTATACACAGTGTTCAACAGGTTCCTCACAATAAACCACAGGCTTCAGATGCAAACCGTAAACAATGAAATCTGTGAATTATTCTGCTGCTCTTCTGACTTTCAAATGTATCTTTCAACACTTTGCACACCACAAACAAAATATGTTGGGTTGGTGTTATCTCTTAGCTACCTACACTGTTACAACAAGTAAATAAATAAATCTATTTTGTTGTCTACCCGGACACACTAAGCAGGTTACACCTTACCTGGACTACATCTGGTACACCAACAAAAACATCACCAACGACATTAAATCACAGTAAATCATTTCTGCCTCTGAACTTTGCTCAGTTCTTTGCTTACATCTGCATTAATTAGCTGGTTTTCTAAGACATGCGTAATTATCCTTTCCCCCCTCTAACTATAACATGTTTACTGGCCTGAGGTCCATAAACCTCATACGAGTCTCTATTATGATGCACCTTTACTAGCCAAACTCCCTCAATGCTCTCTGCTTGCTAACACAGAAGTGACCGCCTCCTCTAGTCGCTAAAGTAATGAGCAGAAAGAGGCTTCACCTGGTGACCCAACCTGGTGCTGCTCAGATCACGACCAAAGAAACTTTGAAACATCTTCAGTATATTCATGCTATGTCATTTCAGTCTAAGGAAGGAGTCCCAGCTAAGGTTAGCTAATGTTAATTGCGAACATACTATGCGATGGGTCGATGAACCCATACAGCTACTGAAGCTATTCTCTGCTGAACTCAATAAACAGGTAGACCAGCGCTGACATCCACCGTCAAATCAATCATATCAACATAACTGTGCCATCACGAATGATTAATATAGAGAAAAGAACTTTCAAAAGCTGCAGCGTTAGCTAGCCTGTTCACCTACGTATTCCTTCCTGCGTGCCTCTCTGTCCTGTTTACAGCAGGTAAAGGTAAAGGGGAAATAATGCCATTGACAGGCGACCGCGATAAAATGTGCATTTACGTGAAATATTGAGAAAATGACATATTTTGGAACCCAATCAGTCATCAAAATAATTTTCATTGATCCATCTTGCTGGGTTTGACCTTCCCATGAAAATAAATAAATAAATAAATAAATAAATAGCATCAAAGGAGTGTATCGTAGTTTACAGGTTAAGGAAGGTTCCTCTGGAGCAAAGGCTTTGTTGAAGTACAGCAGGAAATTTCAGTAAAGATTAAAAAAATAGAAATAAAAAATCTGTTCAGCATGTTAAGAATGAATAAAAATTAAAAATAATCATGGTAAGAGAGATTATAATGATTTAAATTCATAGGACAAAATTCTGATGTTTTAATTGGACATTAAATCAGAATTTTGATTACAGACAATTACATTTTTTTAAAAACTTATTTCTCATATTTGACAGAAACTATGATCTCATTGTTTGACTGCCAAAATGATCTCATTACAATTTCAATGTACCATGATTTTTCTTATATTTTTTACCAATCTTACTTTTCTGGTCTGTCTGTTCTTGGCATCGATGGGCCTCCACAGCTGTGAAGTTAACATGGAAAGTGTGTGTTTCTGTATACAGCTGGAATGGATGTTTGTACTCACGCGGACACTCAATCAACTGTTGGATTCTAGTCGAGTCTCCTCCGCTGTTGTTAACATGACAGTTGTCTGATAGAAACACAGAGAACTGACATTACTATGGCGACTATCAGACTGGAGTCGGGTATTCATCTCAGATTTGATTGATTCTGCTCATCTATGCCAGAATGGACCGGGTTGTGGCCGTGTGTTTGACAAAAAAACAAACAGGTGGGAGGTTCCAATTGCAATTTTTAGGAGTATTTTTGGTGAAAAAAAAAGTCTAGATTTGATTTGTTTCATAAGCTCAATGTTATTTCTTCTGCTCACAAAGACTCACTGTGGTCTGTTATTATGACCTTAAACACACCATGTGATGAATGTGTAACAAAGTCAATGTACACTGATGAGCAGAAGGTAAAATTTGACTTTCTGGATTAGACAAGCAGAATAAAAAACATCTTTCTTTATGAGCACTCGGTTCCTCTACATTTGAAACAGGACCCGATTCAGAATCAGCTCCTAATACCAAACTGTGCATTAAAGGAGACGAGAAGAGCCGAAGACGGAAATCATGACAGAGAAAAGGACAGACAGACACAAGCAGGGAGGAAGCATGATCGAACGAACGAATCACAGCGAGATACGAGAACTACAAGGACAGATAGAAGCTCGATAAACAGACATAGCAGAACTCGAAGCCATACATCTCTGGCGTTTTCAGACATAGAAGATTAGAGCTAAACAGAGACGCTAACATCAGACAGGATGTGGACAGGCAAACAGAAGACAGACAGTAAGTCTCCCAAGTCTGACAGCTTTACACTTCAACATCGAACCCTGAAAATGCTTACTTAACCAGGCCAATAGTTTAAACTCAGCTGCACACTGCAACTTTCTCAAAAAATCCCACCACATAAGTAAAGAGTTGCTCAAATGTGACGACCAAACTAAAGAAGAAATGAAGAATGAAATCTGCAACAGTCACCTAACACTGTCTATGGAGAAAATGAGAAGGATGTTCAAATCAAACACAGCCTGAACCCACCACAGCACACCAAGAATAGAGAACTTAGAGTAAAAAAAACTTTTGACAAGTGCATAAAATTAATAAAGTAGGATGACTCTCAGTAGGTTGTTTCCTAAGCATGACACTGAACCCTCATATGAATTTTGTTGCCTAATGTGCACAAAAACAGACGCTGAAAAGTGCAAACTTAAATCAGATGATAACATCCTAAGATTAAAGAAATATTAAAGTTAACGTAGTAAAACATTTCTGTAAAGAAAAGCTCAAGTCACATAAACGTATGATTGGAAAAACAAAGGTAAATATTTTCTTTTATATCATCTTATTTTACAGGTTGCAGTTTTATACTATGTTACTGGATGTATTATTTCACACCATAATAATTTAGTTTTAAATGTATCTAGCTCAGATTATTTCTTAACTGTAATGTATTTTAATAGGAATGTTTTTTGTCTTTTGTAAAGTAAAGCCTGTTAACCCTCTGAACCCAAACCCCCCCCGGGTGGGATAGGAAGCAATGGTTTCCATCTATGTTAAATATTTGCTTTAAAATGCCAACATTCATTAGAGCCAGAAACTGAAAACTGAAAGAATCTTTGGCATTTTAACTTTCCGGCAGTCCTGATCGAAGCTTAATAATATGATGTTTGAGCAAAATGATTTAATCCTGTGTGTAAAACAAATTGGCCCAAAATAAAGTTGTAGAAAATAAAACATTCTGTAGGCCTAAGACCAACTGAAAAGTCAGGACTGTCACGTAACAAAACTTTTGAGACTTTCTGGTTAAACTGCAGGTTGTGTTTACCAAGAGAAGTGATGAGAAGAGAGATTGAAAGGAAAGTACAACATAGTTAATCAATAAAATAGAAAGTTGTTTGAAGGTACATTCAGCACAGTGAAATGTCTTTGTAGAGTGGATGTGCATAGTTTTGTGTAAATGACTAGTTTGTAGAGGAATTATAACCATGTTATACAGCACAAAAGACATCTTTACTACACAACGTATCAGAAGCAGGAACTGTATCAAAAGAGAATTGCCAAAAATGTGAAATTCAGTGCATAAACTTGTCATCTCTAGCGTGCCATTCGAACTGGGTTAATCGTAAAATCTGGATATTTTATCACAATCACTTTATTCTACTTGTCTCATTTAACAATTTGCCAATAATAAACCGTGGACCAGATTCAGTAATAAACTAAAACTTCCGCGTTTCTCGGCACAACTGCAAAAGCATGAGTGACTCAGTTGTGACTAACAGACAGTCTGGAGCGTCTCGGGTGCACTGCAGGCTGTGCACAGAGCTGATAGAGAACAGGGCTGTATAGGAATTAAGAGTAACAATCTGGTAGGAATCAAACTAACTACCATCAATATCTTCCTCTTCACCAACTGCACCATCATCGGTGTCTGTATCCTCCTCATCCTCGTCTTCCTCCTGGCTCTCAGGTGTCTGCAGGCTCTGTTTGTCCTCGACAGGCTCCTCTACTGGTCCGTGGGGGACAATGTTGACATCTGTCATGTGACCAGATCAGATATATACGATTTTGTCCAAACTTTACCAGGCAGCCAGACATATGTTCAGAACAGAGTCTAAATGACGGCAGGTTCCTTCACATAGTGGCTACGGTGGAGAGGTGTGCAGTGAGACAGTCACCTGCAGCATTCAGTGTCGTCATTTAATCACCAGAAGTCAATCAGTGACCACAAGCTTCTTTCCCCCAGAAGAAGAAACACAAAGCAGTGGACAGCTTGGAAACCGTGGAAAGAACCCAGACTATCAAACAAGCCCCGTTCAGACCCGACAGACCGTCACCTCAAGACAAGCTGCCTCTGAAACCAACACACCCAGAGCACAGCCTGGCATTGATCCAGGCAGCTTCGGTTTGGTAACTGGTTGAAACTGCATGTCACATAACACACTGTGGCTCAAAAAGGCTTTTTGCATACACAAACACTATAAAAGGAACTGCTGTAAAGTCCGTGTAAAGATTATTCAGAGATTTGTTTTGATTGTACATGACAGAAAACAATTGTGTAAGGACTGAACTGCATGGGACTGGCATGTGGAGTTAAACCACTAGACTGGATTTTTTGAACAAATTGTGATGCACAGGAGCCACATCCTACTACAGCGGTTGTCTTGCTCAATCCCTGGTTCCTACACCTACTGCAGTCCACAGTTTGGTAACTAGCTATGCACACGCATTTTCAATGGATGCTAGAATTTGCAGAGCAGTTCAGTCTCCTCATCTAGATGACCATTTTACACCAGCTAGTTTTACTGTTTTTGCCCCTCCAACATCTGGTGCCCTCATTGGCAGCATGTGTACACCGATGAGTGTAAGTTGCCTTGTGTGCTCAGTTTAATATAGCAGGTAACTTGGTCCACAGCTGCAAAGGGACAAACATAATCTGTATTTACAGTTTGTGATTTCATGTAATCATGTTGTTTGTTAAAACAAACTCCATTTGCACAGTTCGTACAGTTGATCTCAGCTGCTGTGAAAGCAGTCAATCAATCTGAAGCATACTTTTATACTTGACATTTCTTTTTAATCATTCGTTAATGACGGTTTTCTGTCGTGTGACAAACTCTGACTTTTCCTGCTTTACATGGACTTTAAACATTTTTTTCCTGAACATTGAAATTGTGAAATTTCTCTCTAGACTTTTTGAGACATGAGGTCAAAGAAAACTAAAAACATCTAAACGTCATTTCAGTTTTGTGTCCTGAGCTGTAGAGTGACTTTAACTCTTACACAAGCCCAAGGAACGTTCTCAGTGTTGTCACCTCATTCCAGCTGGAATGAGAACGGGATACAATGTTGGAGGACACTTTTTACTTTTTTATATATACTTTTACTTTTGCCGTCCTATAAAATGTACATGACTTTGGTCAACCTGTGCTGCTTTAAAACCTGATGTATAAATAACTTCTCTTACTGTAAACACAGGTGTGTTGACAAATGAAGTAAACACCTGCATTATGCGGGCCATTGCACATAATGAAGAACAGTTAATTTTAATGATTAATTTCAGTGTAATTTTATAACATGCTGAATTACTATACATTTGAAATTATTCTGCAGTTTATCAAGATCACCCAGAGACTAAATGTCACCCCGTCCCGTGTTCTTCTGGACATTCAAACACTACAAACAGTTTAGTGGAATCACAGATTTCAGCTCTGCACCAATTAGGTCTGTCACAACCATGACATTTTTTGCAGTAATTATCGTACAAATAATGGCAATTAACTATTTAATTGTCTTTTTCTGTTCATTATACGTCTCAGTTTCAGACTAGTGGCCACACTTTGGCTGCAAATCCAACAAATCGGCTCCTCTAAGTTACTGGACTCTCCTTTTTATTTGGCTGAAAACCAAAATGTGCCCACAACGGTGCTGCAGTGTTTGATTTTTCAACTAAATCCATGATGTTCATGTTAATAGATGCTCATCAAAATGCAGTTTGTCAATGGCAAGTTAAACAAGTTAAGTTATAATTAAACGAGAGGTAAAGACACAAAGGCAGGAAATCTATGTGGAAGCTAAAACCTGACATTTGTCTTGGTGTCGTCCTGCTAGTTTTATACAGGTGAACGAGAATGACGACATGAAATGATCGTGGTGAGCTCAAATATTTGCGATCAGGCAATGTTATAAATGTGCCAGGCCTCAGATTAAGATTTCTGGTATCTTTGTACACTTCTAACACTGATCATTTAACACAGCCTGGCCTAGAAAGGCAGCTTTAGAAGAGCTTCATTATGCTTTTGCTAAGGGTGCTCTGATTAGGGATTTGGGGGCTGATCCCTGAAAGCAGTGTCTACTAATACTGATCACCAATCACAGGGTCAATGCCTTTATCGTGTAGGAGTATTAATTATACTATTCTTAATAAGGATTTATATTAACTATACAACTTGGAGATGGGAAACGACCAACATGTGTACCATATTCCCTCTGCCTTAAACCACAGCAGCCTTCATTTGGTTACTGGGAACAGTTTAGAGATTATCAAATGCAGCCATTCAGCAGCATAAAATCCTACAATTGTGTAAATTAGAATAAATATAGAATATATTTTACTGAGGCACCATAGACAGAACAAAGCACAGAGGCTTTATCAATTTACTCAAACTGTAAACTATAAAAACTGCAATAAAAAGAGGCTACAGCCAAAATATTGTTTCAACTCAGTCAGCCCTCCGTTTTTTTGTGCCTTTTTAGGAGACAACGCAAAACTGGAAATAAGGTGCACAGCAAGAAATATGAAACAAAAAACACAGAGAGCTGAGTGAGCCGCTCAACAATCTCACTCTCTCTCTGCTTTAATGGTAGCTAGCTTTGTGAATTCAACGTGTTCCCGTAAGCGACCGATGAGGTTCAAGGTTTTCATTGACGGACCTTGTTGAAACACCAATAAAAAAAGTCATTGTTGGGTCTTTCACAGAAACCCGGTCAAAGACTTTGGACGTGACCACCAATCAAGCTCTTCGTAACAAATATTGGCCAATCAGAGCACCCCAAGTATTTGTTTATGTGATTTTGATATTTTCCGTCTCCACTTTTAGTATTTTATTGAACTAAAACCTGCAACAAAACTAATTCTTGCATGTAGATAACTGAAATTTGTTGAGTAGTTTGCATCTACGATATTTCAAAACGTCTTTTTAGGTGGACTCAAAGCCTCAACGTAAATCAGAAAAAAGTGACACTTGATTCTCTTATGACAGAAATGTACTGAGTAACTGTTCAATCTTGTGCTTTTTGCATTCAGAAAAACATCTTGTCGAAACGAAGTGAAGCTACCAGACGGAAACAGAAGATGAACAGCCATATTTCCACCACGACAGACAGACAGATGAACAGAGAGAGCAGTGAGCAGCAGGACATTGACACGGACATCATGCAGGAGGTCGTCATGCAGCATTAGTGCAGGATGAGGAAGTGAGATTGGCGGCCACAGAGAGACAAACGGCGGCGGAGAGGACGTGAGTCCCAGAGCAGACCAGAGACATGTGGACTCACCCAGACTGTTGTTCTCTTTAATGCTTTTCTCTTGTAGCTGTTCTAACCGCACTGCAAACAACGACAACAACAACAACAGCAAGAGAGAAGCGTTGACTGACAGAAGTCCCAGCCGAGTCTGACCAAGATGTGTTCTGATCCAGCCCCTGGTTTGTGTTGACTGGGCAGTTAAGGTGATTGGTTTGCAGGGTGAGGTAAGTTAGCTTGTTAAAAGTTAGAACAGGACTTCATGTGTGCGCGTGTGTGGTTGCATTTGTCGTGTTGTGGAGACCTAATTCTGTTTTTTGTTTTTGGGGGCAAAAAGCTCCCGAATGTAAAGTCTTGTGTTTTTGAAAAAAGACTTGGTTTAACCCTCTGAGGTCACATTAGCTGTCCAGACACGTCGTTGCTCTTCTCTCCAGTAACCAGCTGTGTTATTAGGTGGTGAACTATCAAACAGACAGTGATAGAAATGTTCAATGTAGTTTTTATTCAATTTTTTTCACCTGAGGCCCTGGGCTTCAAATGTGAAGGTTTTTATTTGAACCCTCTGAACACCAAGTAGTGTCGGGATGCTTTTTGCTCCTGCAGTGTTTTTACTCATATATAAAGTTGTGCACCTCTGTAGAAACAGCACAACCATGGCATGGTGTCATTTTGGCAAATCTATGAAGACAACAGTGTAGGTTTTGGGGTTCACAGGGTTAAGAGAGTCGAGGACCCAGTTAAATGCACATAAATGTCTCAGATCCCAGAGGGTTAAGGTTAAGGTGTGAGTTCGGTTAAGGCCAGTGATGGTTATGATGAGTTGGGGTAAGTGTTTGTGAGATTAATGTGAGTTAATGTAATAACCCGTGAAGTGATGGAAGCTGTGTGTGTCTTTACCCTGCAGAGCAGCAAGTCTCTCGTTGGTGAAGTCGTTGTCGGCCTGCAGAGCCTCGATGCGAGCCTGGAGTACCTGCTCCTTCTCCTCCATCTCCTCGATCCGCAGCTCCAACTCCCTCTTTTCTGTCGCCCCCCGCTGAGTCAGCTCCTCCTGCCGACCCTCCGCCGCCTGGACGAGGAGGGGAGAGCCACAGAGGAAGGAAAGAACAGGGAAGCAAGCAAACCAGGAAAAGGGAAACACAGTAGAGCATTTTAATAAACATGAAATTGTGGCAGGTCAAACATGTCAATGTAAAGTGCAAAATAACACTTTCCAGGTGCAGTATTTCTTTATCACGTGTGATGTTACTTTACTACCTCAGTGTTACTTTTTCTACTCTCGCCTTATTTTAGTTTACTTTTTTATTTCTAGCAATGTGTCAAACTTATATCTCATTGCTTCTCTACTGGGCACGGCGTTTCTCATGTTATGTAATTTTGTTTTCTGAGCAATATCTAGCAAAAATAATTTCAATTTTACACCACATATTAAATGAGTAATTTTGCACATACTCAAGCAAATAATTTGCACACATGAGAAAATTATTTCCACATTCCTGCACACTGCAATTGTGAATATTACTTTTTATTACTTAAAATTCCTTGGATTCGCTCCACATGCTGTGTATTTACCTTCTAACGCTCACTGTTTATTGACTTGCAACACTTGCTTTCTTTTCATAGCTTTAATCCGCCTTTCAAACTGTCAACATTTACTATAATGCAGTCAAATTCCTCGTATGTGAAAACCTAATTGGCAACAAAACTCATTCTCGTGCTAAAAACTATTATAATAAAAGCTGCATGGAGTGTATAAAACAGATTTTAGCTGTATACAATCTGGTAATTTAAAATATTGAGTACACAAAACACTGTTGCAGAAAATGAAAATCCCGTGTCAGTAACCATCACAGCATGAAGTTTTGCGTTTCTGTGCAGGCACCTTAATTTTGTCAGAGAGCTCTTTGATCTCGTTGACGGCAGCGTTGTACTTGTTGGCGAGTTCCCTCAGCTCCTCCTGACTCCTCTCAGACATTTCCTTCAGGTGGGTGCACTCGTCCTCTGTGTTACTGAGCGAACGCTGCAGGACAGCAAAGACAAAAACAGTTTTCACAGAGAAAAAGCCACATGCCCTGAAACAATACTTCATACAGCGTATCCACGAGTCCTACCTCCACCTCTGACAGCTTCCTGACCACCTCAATCTTCTCCTGCAGGACTCTCCTCAAAGACTCCTTCGCCGTTGTCTCGTAGTTGTGTTTGTCCTCCT
The DNA here is from genome assembly GCF_000690725.1 of Stegastes partitus. NCBI lineage: Eukaryota > Metazoa > Chordata > Actinopteri > Pomacentridae > Stegastes > Stegastes partitus. The sequence goes on along the minus strand of NW_007579596.1, from coordinate 38,100 downwards.
GAAGAGCCAATAGCTCCTTACGGATCCCTTCCTCCGTCTGGGACTGCGAGACAATTTTTGCAAGTTGATGTAAATTTGAGCTTGATGTTCATTCATTTACTGCAGAAATATTAGCTATTTTGTCTTCATGTGTGCATATATTACCTTAGAGTAAGCCTGTAACTGACTGCCCATCACCTCCAGTCTGGAGAGCAGCCGGTCCTCATCAATCAGAGCCTGGTGAAGACACACACTCAGCTTACAAAACTGAATCAATAAGCACTACCTGTGTGACTAAAGAAATAAAACAAAACAACGCTGAAATGGCAAAGCAAATTTTAATAGAGTGTAAAATTCACACTGTCTTTTCACCACGCAAACAGCAACATGATACTAAACAGAACAAGTGCCAAAAACTGTGAAAACAGCTGCGATAAGACCAGTAAAACCTTGAAAAACATGTGCCTTCCCTTTATATTTTGCATGCGAAGCTAAACCACAATCATAATTACAACACTCATGACCTAAAAGTAAGAAGCATGATGCCCTGCATTAACATGTCTGTCAAAGCAGAGATCAGAAAGTCAACTTTGTCTTGACGCTTTGTGTGCATGAGACCTTTTAACATTTGGGTTTCACTGAGACACTCATACAGATGTATAATAGCATTTGTTCCTATGCATGCGTAGTTTCAGTATACGGCAGAAGAATGAAAGTGCTATTTCCTACCTGCCAGCTGCTCTCTGAGGCCTCCTGAGTGGTGGCTAACAGACGCTGCAGAGTGGCTAACTTCTGCTCCAACATCTGCTCTCTGTGTAAGGCCTCCTGGAGAGAGAGGGACGAGGACAGAGAGGAAGGCAATCAGTGACTCAAAAAAGAAAGAAAAAAATCAGGCTGAACAAAGGCAACATGGTAATTTACAATAAATGTTTTTTTTTGGTTTTAAATTTTATACAGAGAAGAGACAAGCTACTTGCTAGTACACTACCTTAACCTTTCTGTTTTAAAAAAACACAAAAAAAAATTTGCCAAAATGACATTTGTCACAGGCAGAAACAGTAAAAACTGAAAGAAATGTCACATTTTTAACTTTGCAGCAGTTTTTAAACTACTCATCTGTAATGTGCCATTCTGTTGGAAAACCCAATCCAATCTAAGCTTAATAATGCGATACTGCACCAAAATAACTTTATTCTACATGACTGATTTAGCAATGTACCAAAATAACCTGTTTGTTCCAAATTCTGTAAAAAAAAAAAAAAAAAAATCCCAAGTCTGTGCTCTTTCTCTGTATTCCTGAGAAGCCATGACCGATTCAGCTGTGATTACCATAATATACATTCAGAACGATTTCGGCTGAACTGCAGGCTGTGTTTATAAATGTAGCATCACCATGACTTTATAGTTCTGGAAACATCAGTAGAAAATGAGGCATGTGTTGACGCCAAAGTTTTCAGTTTTTATAAAAGACTATTTCAAAGAAATTCAATATTGCTGTTTTTAAAAATATATATTTTAAACTGATTATGCCATTATGACTGTGTCACACTGCACAGACACATTTTTGACTTTTTTCCACTTAGAGCCGTGGCTGTGTTTTTCCACAGAGGTGCAGGACTTTACACTGCAATTAACATTAGTGAGTAATGACGTGTAAGAAGCCTTCAGAGGGTTAATTAATAACCATTTATAAACTAATATTAGATTCTAGAATTACTGAATTGAGCAATCAAATGGATCAAAGTCAAGTCTAAGTAAACATTGTCTGATTCTCTCTTCAGGAATATTTTCTGACCTGCTCCTAATCTTTACATCTATTTTTCTTATCTTCTTGGGTTTGTGTGTTCTGCACTGTAATGCTGATAGATTTTATTCTCTACCTTATCTGTACTGTATTTAATGAATGATAGATGATGTGTTTAATGTTACATAACTCAGTCTGTCCTGAATATTTGAATTCATTTTTCACAAACAGACATGCAGTGGTGCTCGTGTCATGTGTTCAGAGCAGTCAGGATTTTTGTAATATTAGAAATCTGCTGTGGAATATCAAATTGGTCAAATTTCAAATCCCTTTTCATCATTCTTAGTGTAACTCAACAATGTGACCACTAGGTGTCAGCACACTACCTGTAGATACTGGGAGAGCTGGAACAGTTCCTGAGAATACATACTGGGAGTGTTGGCAGCAACCTGGAAAACACACATGCAAAAGCACCATGGTAACGTTCTGACTGCAGCTCATTCAGGATTTTGTTTGAATTCAAGGTGGACAAACGGATAAAGAAAAAGACAGAGGTCGAAAGCTTATGCTGTTCGTGTACATGTAAACACAACAGACACGCACTGAGGAGACAGGAACACATAGACAGCGTAACACAACAGAGAATTAACACACATTTAAACACACAGCCACTCTCACTGCTTGAGTAGTCTGATCATAACACTCATTAGAACTGGGACTGGGTGAGGCTGAACAATTTGGGGTAAATATCTAATTGCAATTTTTCTGACAGATGTTGCGATTTGATTTGCGATATCATTTTTTATAGTCAAGTTTCAGTTTCATAGTCAATTCAATTCATCCATCCATTATCTATACACCGCTTAATCCTCACTAGGGTCGCGGGGGGCTGGAGCCTATCCCAGCTGACCCTGGAGAGGTCACCAGTCTATCACAGGGCCACACTTAGAGACAGACAACCAAGCACACTGTCATTCACACCTACGGACAATTTAGGATCACCAATTAACCTCAACATGTTTTTAGACTGTGGGAGGAAGCTGGAGAACCCGGAGAGAACCAACGCTGCACGGGGAGAACATGCAAACTCCACGCAGAAGGATTCCGGTGCCCCAACCGGGACGCAAACTGGCGACCTTCTAGCTGCGAGGCAACGATGCTAACCACCGCTCCACCTTGCAGCCCCAATTCAATTCAGTTCAGTTTTATTTATATAGCGCCAATTCACAACATATGTCATCTCAAAGCACTTCACATAGTAAGGTGAAGACCTTACCAATATTAAACAGAAAACAAGTCACTGTGTATTTAAATGTGTAATTAAAACATGTGATGGAGCATTACAACATGAGAAACCATGAATAGCATCATATAAAGAGGAAGTCATGAAGACAGCTTAAACCCGAGGTCAGATGTTGTGTATGATTATAATTTGAGATTTGCTAAGTGCATTGTTTCAAATGATTGGAATTTGAAATTGATCTTTCCAGCCCTAGAATTGGGCCGACACAACTGTCATCTGCCTCCAACAGGTGCACACCTTAAAAGAATAGTTCCACAGCAACTCCATCACACAATCCCACTTGAATCTATGGTGAGTTTTTACGTTTTCATGTGATATTTGGGGGAAAAAAAGAACTATCTTGTTCACAGGGCTGCAGTGCCCATGTGACTGGTCAACTGGTTGGTCAATATGCAACCAAGTCTCATTGGTCCTTCAATCACAGGTATTACTGTCATGAAAGAAAAGCTCTTTAACAGCAGTCTCCCAGGATTAATCTGTTGTAATGTGGAGCGAGAGCAACAGACTACCTGTGAGCACCTGAATATCTGCACAACCTTGAACTCACCAAACCCGATGGAGAGTGCTAGGTGTAACGTATTTAACTCTCAGTCGACTCCAAACTAACTGAGGCCATGTCAAAGAAGTCATCGGTTTGGCTGCATTTTTTTTTCTCAAACAGATCAACAAGTCAAGTGTAAACTTTGTAAACATCAGTTTTCGTGTCACAGCTCAACAAATATAGCAGATCATCTAAAATCTGCAAGAAAACTCCTCTGCCTTGTGTTCCTCAATAGTTCTTGTGCTGAGATCATCAGTTAATACAGTTTTATTTTCACAGAACATACGAATATGGGCAGGTGCACACTGGTCTGATCTAAATTTGTTACGATTTCAGCATGAAAACACCAAGCTAAAATAATTTAATATGCTGCAAATATTAGCTTTTTATGTCGATTTAGAATTTATTTAGGTAAATAAAGCCAACAGGCAGAGTGCACTTAGGGACCGTGGCTCATTATTTGTTTTAAAGTTGACCCAGTGAACAATCGATCCGTTAACAACTCGGTACAATTTCAGTCAGCCAAGATATTCTTTGGTTGAATATAACCGTAGTTATTAATTAACCAGCTTTAGAAGTGTAGTTAGCCAGACTAGATGTTTCCCTCCGCTTCCAGCCTTTGTGCTAAACTAAGCTAAACACATCCTGAGTCCAGTGATGGGTGAAAGTGTTTTGATGGAACATTTGCATTCAGGGAGATAAGCATCGTGCATAAAACAGATAATTCACAGAAAAAACACCAGCATGGTTGCCTCACCATACGGTCTAAATCCTTGGTAAAACTTGAAATTTTCAGTGTGGCTGCTTAAAGGTTACAGTTTGTCGTATTAGGAAAACGGTAACAACAAGACAGCGGAAGGGAAACACTAAACCGCCTGAAATAAGCAGCCTTTGACAAGCTTCTACCTGCATCCTACATCCGGTGAGTCAGACTACAACAGGACTAAAAGGTTTTAGCAGAGAAAGCAGGTATATCATGACCTGTCTGGCCTCTACAGTTGTGAGTTTTTTGGGTTCTGATCCTGAGCACATTGTAGCCGCAGTTTAGTCATGTTCAAAAATGACACATATTCTGTCTTTGTGTTCAGTTCATTTAAGTCAATGTGACAGCCCGTGAGTATGTGAATGTCTTTTGAGACCTGGGAGGCGTAAGGATCCTGCTTTAGGACACTTAATTATGTTAGAGAAGTGGTTCAAATCTAATCACAGCTCCTCCTAGCTAAACTCACACTCCAGCTCACATTCCTCACACAGGTTACACTGAGGCCCTGCCGTACTCAGTGTTGGAGGGAGGCACAGAGAAGGCAAAAACAGTCCTCTATGATATCTGCTGTTGTATCAAGGAACTGGACATTGAATTTTATGTGGCACATATTAAGAATAATATAAAATATGTTCATTATCAAAAATTGACAAATAGACAAACAGCTACTTGTCTAATATAACAGGCTTGTTAGCAAACTTGGTTGCTAAAGAGAGAGCGAGCAGTTCAGCATCGTCGCCTGCAGATCTTGCAAACACCAGCCTGCTGTTTATCCAGCTTTAAAAATTAAAAACATTTCCAAATCAGTGATGCCCTGTGACTGCTCTTCACCACAACTTCCTCGACTTGGGCCGACGTTTTCTTTCCTTGTCTTGATCCTAAATGCATAAACCTGCTGCTGCAGCCTCATAAGATGAAGTGCAAATGAGGCAACCAAACACAACAGTCTCCTAAATGTATTATTGTTACAGAGATTTATTTTTTTTTGGTGACAATCATCAAGACTGTTTTTCATCCAGTAGGTTTGGACTGAACAAAAATTGATGACCAAATTGGTTGTCAGTAGGTATGAGTAGAAAATGATTTGTTCCACCAAGTGAAGCCTCTTCCTGTTAAATGAGATGGAGCTACAGGTGAGTTTGCTGGCTGCCTGATGGGGCCTGATGCAAGGTCTCCTCACTGCGGTCTAACCGCTAACCATCATGTTGTTGAACTCTGCAACATCAAGCTGTAAAAAAGTTGTCTGGTGGCTGTCTGGTTTAGCTAGCTATCAAAGGCTAATGCTAATGCTAAAGCAGGATTTTTAAATGCTAACACAGACCAGGTACTACGTTTCTGTCAGCAGAGCAACTAACACTGCTAACGCTCAGGATCATCTAATGGTTAGTTGACGACTGCCTCTTAACACAGGCTGACCTTCAGTAAAAGAAATCTTCAAAAACTGGCATCCCTATTTGACAACGAATTTAATTGTCAATTTGTTGATGATGTCATGAAGCGCTTTTTGTACTGAGACTGACTGAGAATGCTTTGACATGAAGAAATGATTTTACAACCGGATGTGAGTCGCTGCTGGATGTGCTTCTATAAAAGCGTGAACCAGCTTCTCACACTTGAGGGACATATACTTTGAGTTGATCTAGTTTTCACAACTAATCTCAGCACTGCAGAGCGATAGGAAACTGGATGAACCAAAAATGAATAACTAGGGTTCCTGGTGTGTTGCAAGGCTGGCAAACGGCTAAAGTTGATCTCCCGGCAGGTCTAAGCATCAAGGAAAACGTTGTATAAACTGCAGTTACACTCAGGCAGCTTGGTTAAAAACAGAGATCCCAGCGACGACCAACATTTCACTGAGTAAGGACAGGTTGACAGAACGCAGCCGGTGAGCATCTCGTCTTTTGTAAGGTTTCACACAAACTATATGACTCTATCTTAATGCTGCCATCAGTCTGTTACTGGGTTTCCTTGTCAAAAAGACACTCAGCTGCAGTATTGTACTGACCAATATCAACAAAATTTAAAACTTGATAGCAAAACAAGAGCCATTGTGCAATTTAGAATTCAAATAATCCAATAATTACTTCAAGAATGAAGCCGTTCATTGAACAAAAGCAGCCAAACTTCTTGAATCTGACGTGAGACCAAGCCTAATGTTCATACTCTCCTAGATTAATCGTAGCAACTGGACTTGCTTGAGTTCCTTAAAGACGTTCCACCTCTCATCCAAGAGGCTTTATCAGTTCTGACTGACTAGTTGGGAGTTCCAGATACTTATTACCTAAAGGAGCCATTAACACCTGAGCTTCGGTTTCAATTGGGGGTTTGTTGCTCCTCCCCCTCATTATGTGAGTCGTTAGTGCTCCCCCTGACACAATGGGGTCCATTAGGGTCATTTGTGGCTAGGTGTGAATGCAGTTTCATTTTCCTGGGGTGAGATCTTAGGACTGAATTGTAAACAGGTGAGAGATGATGCCTCAGACCTCCACCTCTGTTGAGGGATGGTCTTTCAAGTTCGACATCGATGGCTTCTTTCACCCCTCTTTCAAACCATCTGTCCTCTCTGGCCAAACTGAAACTCAGGTGTTAATGACTCCTTTAGGTTATAAGTATCTGGAACTCCCAACTAATCAGTCAGAACTGATGAAGCCTTTTGGATGAGAGGTGGAACGTCTTTAAGGAACTCAAGCAAGTCCAGTTGCTACGATTAATCTACGAGAATGACCTGGACTGAGAACCTTCACGTTAATGTCCATACTGTTCTTGTAAACATAAATCATCAGACTTTCAACCAACAGAGACCATCCCATCACATCTGATGATCCAACACAGTATCAAAGCCAGTTTCAGCTATCAACATAAAAACAAGGCATTCAGTTCAATGTTTGTAACTTTTGTGAGCAAAGACTTAAATAGATGTGAGAACACCTAAAGGCACAAACCAACCCCAGTGAACGGTGGGAAAAAACTTTGCCTCCTGATCCACATGAAAGATTTCTGTAGTGCCACTGCACCAACTGGCAGCAATCCATGCATTCCTCTATCAGCTGACTAGTGTGTGTGTGTGTGTGTGTGTGTGTGTGTGTGTG
>NW_007579596.1:0-30538 GCF_000690725.1 Stegastes partitus | reverse complement strand
CACACACCCTCAGCAGGACAGTAACACAAACAGGACACACACTTCTGTTCTTACCTTGTCTACAGGTAGTGGTAACGGAGCCTGGATGACACTGAAAGAGGAAGAGAGAAGAGAAAACAGTTGGTCACCATGGAAACAGCAGGGAGCGAAGGCACATGGAGTAACCACGGCGACAGAAGGAGGGAAAAAAATGGCTGTTGAAGGTCTTGTGACACTCGCTTTTCACCTCGTTTAACAAAAATTAAGACTCGGTACGACGAAGTCAATGACGAATCCAACCTCGACTTCCATATTGCTAAGAACAATGTAGCATCACAACATGAACAACAAGTTAAATAATGGCTTTCTTAACAAAGCTGACAACAGTTTTTCTTTTTTTAACTACAGGCCTGGACAGACACGCTGGTGACTGCACACAGAGAAACTGAACTGTCTTCAGGCTAAAGCTATAAACCGGGGTGGTTGTTAAGCGTGGTAAATCAGTGCATTGTGGTTGTTGTGTGAAAGTAAGTGAACGTCAAACACAGTCAATCATTAAGCTGGACAGGCTCTACTTAAAGTACAGTGAAAGTCAGTGATTAATGGGACAGTTCACTCAGCCTCAGGCCAGTTTTATAGAAATGTAAAATAAGCTGGTAGTCAGCTTTACTAATGCCCAGTTATATATTGTTTGTCATGAACTTGCACCCAAAATCACAACCCACAATATGCTGCTCCATGCATTTAAAACCAGGTAAGAACCTGAACACCCAGAGGAATGTGGGTGCATTAAATTGTTTTTTTTGTTTGTTTTTTTAAACAGATACTGTAGCAGTGAGTTTATGAAGTAATGCTCCAGTTGATCGAATATTAATCATCTTAACAAGCACAATTTTGGCTGAACATGATCGACTGGATATTGATGTTGTACTCTGCTCACAGAAAACAGCCCATGTTGATGAACCATTTGGTTTTAGCTTATTTAACTCCTCGTATCTAGAAGTTGCATGGAAGTCAATGTGATATTTTTACTTTTTTCTAAAATCAGATCTGAGTCACTGTGTGGAATACAAATGGCCACCTTCACCTTGTACCCTGCAGTAATGCGACACCTGCCTTGTATTTATCCAAAGCGCCGTAATCTTACAGCAGCATACGGTCATACAGGTTTGTTTAAGGAGAGGTGGATATCATCGAGAACTCACTTCGAAACAGTCACAGTTGAGGAATGAAGGTAAACTGGACTCTGTTAATGTGTAACTAGAAGGGGAGCTGGAGACTGTAGCAGCTCACACAACAGCTGGGAAAATAACGAAGCCTTGGCTCACTAAATCCAGAATGCAAGGGTGGCGTAAAGTATTCACACGACAACAACATTTCCAACAAGACAACTTCAAGAATTCTCTAAAGAGAACTGAATTATTAAACAAACTGAACGACTTTTACTGACATTACTAGCAATGTGTTAAGTTGTCTGCATGCAGCTCCATTTTATCCAAATTACAAATCATTTTTAACATGGTGGTATTCTCTTGGGAATATTTACATTGGCTTGGAATAAGTGTTACTCTGGAAATTTGCTGACATCTGAGCTTGATTGAAGTTCTGCTTAATAAAGATGAAAATTTTTATAGATCAAGAATACACTGGGCAAATAAATCAATAATAATAAAAAATGAACAGATTTATATAGCATTTTTCTAATTAAGATTAACTTATTTGGTACATTTTGTTTTTTATTTTAAAGTGTGAGAAATTTCTAGCTTTTAGTTCTAGTTAGCTATATTTTTTTTGGTTTAGGCCAAAAATTCCTCCATACAGGTAAAAGCCCAAATAATGTCAGACTAAATGAGAGCTTTCTGTCTGGATTTGTCTCATTTTTCACGTTGAGTGCTGTTTTAATATCAGCAGCTGGCACGTAAAAAACCGAATTGCAAATAAAAAGGCTGCTGCAATCTTTGGTGCATTGAACAGCATTCTAACCCACCGACTGCCATTTGCAAGAGCGTTTACAAAAGCCAACTGGCGCTATTGAAACATTCAACTGCAGGAAAAAATGAGACAAATAATGACCTCATTGGCTTTCAAGTAGTTGTCCATGGGAGAGACAAACTGTGTCCTTGCACTGTGGTCCTTGACAGAAGTTCAGAATAAACCAGGGAGAGTTTCAATAGCGAAACCTGTGTTCAAACAGACATACAGTATCTCTAGCCCGTGGAAAAGCAAACATAGTAACCCGAATCAATTCAACTAAAGGTAAAGTTGTTTGAACTGAAACCCTGTCAGTTTGTATCCATCTACACAGGCAGAAATGTAGAGCAACGGGTGGGCTGACAAGAGTACTCTCATTCGCCATTTTGCACTTGAGGCTAAAGTGCAGGTCAGACAAATGGTCAAAGGATAAGCAAGTCATTTAAAAGGACATTTGTACATTTTGCACCAGCAGTGCAGCTACTCTGCAGAGACCACAACAAACAACGTCCACGAAGCAATATCATCCATCACAGTAAACACCACAGACTTCATATTCAATCCTGATTTTCTTGCGCTGAGTAAAGTGTTTTCATATCAGTGCTGCATTAGAGCTCTTCTGCCTGTCCATCACTTCACCCAGTGATGGAACTGAAAGTATCCTCCAGTAAACACTTTAATCCTCCTGAATATGCACTCTGAGAAACTCTACTGTCTTATTCAGTACAAGATGCTTTGTTTTCTATCTAGTCTTGTATCTTGAGAAGTGTATCTACTTTGAGAAGTGGTTCATAAAGAACTGGACAGTGCCTGAGGGAAACTACTTCTGCCATCTCATCTAGATTTTTATTGGCATTGTGAGACAATTTATAATACTACACTTGTAACTGCATACCAGCAATTAAGCACTTAATTTGTAGTGCTTTCATGTTCCAACTTCTTTCTGATTGCTGTGTGCTGGCGTTGAGACTTCCTGAGGAGGATCTCTTGTCTGTAATGGCTCCTTCTTACTGTGTTGTTCCAACAATTTGTTTCTGCTACATTCATTCAACCGCAGCAGCCTGTCACGCTTTAATTTCCATCACTGCAGCAATCACAGTGCATAATGCTGCCTTATTTATCATTACTGCCAGCGGCAGCAGTCATTCAGAGAGCATCATCACAGCAGGAGGGACCAAGCTTATTATTAGATTTAACAGCCTTTTGCACTGGGGCTTCACGTAACCTGAAGTCACAAAGCCGTGTCGCCTACCTTGCTTTCTATTGTATTTAACAAATCTGAAGGTTTTAGATATACAGAAAAGCTTTAGCCAGCCTAAGCAGAGTAAAACAGTTTTTTAAATGAATGCCTTGACATAATCTGACAGAGTAAAGTGAACAAAACTTTCCCAGAGTACACTTGCATACTTTTTCGAGCTACCTAGTCGGTAGGTTCCTCCAAGGATCATATCTAGGTCCTCTGCTTCTTGAGTTGTAATCCCAGTGATGGTGTGTCAAGGTTCTGAGAGGACCTACTCTTACTTAGGTAGCCCACTCTGGAGAATGTAACGGTCTGGCTGCACCACACCACTATTCTGCTTGAGGGCGAAAAAAGGCTTTGGCTTGTTTGTATTTGTCTAAACTAATCACAGTGGTTGTGGGAGGAGCTCATGATGAGTGAATGACTGAATGCTAATATGCGAGGTGGGTCAAAAAAGTTCCAGGACTGGTGTCACAAAAGATATATTTCAAACCCCAAACTACAAACTACGAGTTTTCCCCTTCAGACGATCAACCAGCACGTCTACAAAGAGATCCATGTTTGCTTCGTTCAGTGTGCGAGATGAGGCGAGAGTTGTGGCAGGACAAGTCTTGGCTGCTTCACCATGACAACGCGCCTGCTCACAACGCCCTGAGCATCCCACAGTTCCTGGCTGAGAAGAACATCTCTGTGCTGGAGCAACCTCCCTACTCACCCCACCTGGCTCTGTGGGATTTTTTCCTCTTCCCCAAGCTCAAGGGGTCATCAAGGGGACCCGTTTTGAAGACGTGGACAACATCAATATAGCTGTGACGACAGAGCTGCAGAGGATCCCAGAAGAATCCTTCCAGGAGTGCATGGCGGCGTGACAGAGAAGGCTGGGAAAGTGTGCTAGACTCCAGGGGCATTACTTCGAAGGGGGAAACTTGTAGTCTGGATTTGAAATATATCTTTTGTTTTGACACCGGTCCTGAAAATTTTCTGACACACCTTGTAGAACATTTAATGTATACGCGGTGACTTCAAAAAGTTCTCAGCCTCACCAGAAAACATCGCAGGAGAAAGATTGTTCTTGCAATATATTTCAGGATAGTGTCCTTCAACTTCAATGCTTTTCGTCCACTGATATTCAAGCTTGGCTCTCCCTTTCAGAAGGTCACATGTTGGGCCTTCAGATTCTCCTCAACAGCATGGATGACTTCATCATCACTCTAAAAATGGCGACCATGCCAAGTGGGATTTCAGTTTGGGAAACAGAATACAGATGACGCAGGTCGGGGGAGTGAGGTTTATGGGGCGACAGTTTAAAGCCACATTTGGCTTCTTCTGTCACCTGTGCTGTGTGGACGGACTCATTGTCCTGGAGCAACAGCAGCCAGCTTGAAGCTGACCTCTTTTTCTTTGATTCCTTCAAACATTTGAGTTTTTGTGGACAGTGATGTAAGGCTAGCACACAGTTATGCCACAAAAAGGGGAGTTACGCCTGTTGTTTCTGGGTGAGGCAGAGTACTCTCGTTTATTGCATGTATACAGTAATAGTAATTCTTATTAATAAAGAAGCCTAGTTATGAATGACAAGTTCCCTGCTGTCACATCGTGGTAATACATCGCGTAAACACATAACAAATACTGGTTATCTGTCTTTAATAATTTTAGTAATTGTATCGGCCCTATGGGGGGGAAAAAAGCCCATTCCTAAAAAACGGTTTTGGTTTGTGAGCAAAACAAAGAAAAATAATAAGCCCTGTAGAGCTGAAGAGATTCTCAGGCTTCAGTTGTGGTGGAAAGGTCCACAGCAGGTGTTTATCGCAGGATCTGTCCACATCACAACCAGCACTCAGTTTCAGAAATCAGACACTGACTGTAGAGACCAGACCAGCACTGCTCCAAATTAACACATTTTTAAAAATATAGACCCAAGTCCACAGCATGACATGACCTAAATTCACAGATATTCAACTGAGGCTCAAAAGAACATCAAGTCTGCCTACACACACACTCACACACACTCACACACACTCACACAAAGTGCAGCTGGCCCACAGAAATCAGTCATTCACATCAGATCTAACCGAGAATGTTTTGCATGCAGTCCAGCAGAGACTGATGATGGAAAACACTGGCAGTAGTTTCCATCTGCACCACACTCAGATATTTCTACGGTTAAACAGGTTTTACAATCACACCACAACTCAGACCTGTCCTGGAGGACATATGAAGCTTCTTCGGAGAACATTTTAATCTGTCCTGCACATGGCTCTAACATTCTTATCAGGCACTAACTGAACATGTCTGTATACTATTGAAAAGCTACCATCTAAATTGAGGGCTTCCACTGATTAGTCAGTTGACAGCGAGCCAAATCAACCATTTTTTAAAGGAGAATTCCAGTGTATTTCAACCTAATGTTTTTCCCATTAATGTGGCTATTATGGCTTTAAGTGTCAAGCGAACTTGCACTCTTGGGCTCTGTTGTAAAGACACAGTGAAATAGCATTTAGTGTGGGACAATGTGCATGAGCTTCCAGCAACTTTTCAAAGCAAACTGACCTTTATCTGAATCTTTATAAACATTTGTTTCTGGTATGACTGAAAGGAAATTCGCTGACTGGAACAGATATGTTGCTAACTGCATTAGCTGAGCATTCTCTCCGGCCGCTCCTGGTCTTTTCTTTCACTTGATTTCGGGGAGGTGACACACTATCTCCAGGATGCAGAAGCTGCAGGATCATTAGGTGTAGTTCCACAGCTGGGATTTATATTACATAGATACATGGAGATTTCCTACGTCTGCTACAAACAGGTCCAACTTTTTGCAGCAACAGTTTTCCTCTTCAGTTGGGAGCAGAGCAGTGAGTGCAGGACCACCTCCAGTTTTCAGAGGTATCCTGCCTTTCAGGACGCCCTCTTGTCTTTTTGCATCCATCTCCACAGTCAAAGTCAAGCTCACACTTGTGAACAAACCGGTGTGCACTGATGGAGATGTAGGTGATTCAGTCAAAGTGTCCATAACGTAAAATGCCCATTTCAGTATCTAATGTCTGTATCTAACTTTGGCCAGAGTAAAAACAAATGTTTGAATCAACGTTCTTCAGTAAGCTGCGTGTTAATTGTCCCAAGCTAAAGTCGGTTTCCCTGAATCTCCACAAAATAGGCAAATAGGGTAAAATTAGCATGACACTCAGAATCCAACATCCACATTAATGGGAAATAGAAACATACCAGCATCTTTGAAATTCTATTAATTGTTAATAATCTATCAAGGAAAAGGTGACTTTTCTCTGTTTTACATCACTGTACACTCCACCTCTTAAGGTTGACGGACAAAAATGTTGGCTCAATCAATTAACCCTGTCAATCTCTAAAAGCACACACACAACAACAAACACAATCACAAGTGCGACTAAGAAGTTGTGTTGATGCAGTGGCGACCAACAGTCACATGACAAAAATTAACAGATTGTTTTAGTTGAACTGGGTTGAACTGCAGGCTGTGTTTATACAGAACAGAGAGGAGACATGTATGGAAACACATTAGAGAGACTGGATGGAGGAGGAAACATACTTGATCTATAAAATACATGTTTAAATATGTAAGGTCCTCACCTTACTATGTGAAGTGCTATGAGATGACATGTTGTGAATTGCTGCAATATAAATACAACTGAAGTGAATGGAGTTAAATTAAATGCAGCGTGGCTTAACAATGCCATATAGGGGATCAAGCTGATACACTCTACATGGTGAAATATCTCCAGAGTTGACGTATTGAGTAATGTGAAAAACACCCAGTCTGTAAAAATGTACATCGACAGCATGAGGAGCTACCATTTCTTAGTAGTCATCGTGGTAAAGTATCTATGGTATGTAGAATGACCTTTTTCCAGTATTGGTTACACCTGTGGGCAGGTGGAAAAATGTTGTTCATATTGAATCAATGCTTTTTAAAATATGTTTGTAAAATAAATCAATCAAGAAACTTTTACACTTTTGTAGTTTCCTTTTTATGATTTATGGTGTTTTATCTGTGTCATACTGCACAATAGACATTTCTGAGTTCATGCTACTTTTAGCCATTGTCGTAGATTCCACAGTGGTGCAAGACTTTATACTGCAGTTAAAAATAGGTCCACAGTAAATACAAGCCCAGAAATTGCTTGAGATTCAGGGGGTTAACGATGAAGGGAAGACATGTCCTGGAAAACCTTCCGACTGCCTACACATTTGTGCATAAGGACAATATAAGCCTGACAAAAACAGACGATTAAATGGTGGGTTGCCTGATCGGAGGTAGAAACAAAGTGAAGGATCCTTTCCATACAGCTGCCTGCTCAGCTCTAGTCTCTTATGTTGTACTTGCATTCAGAAACACAACAGACACCTGAACAAACCACAAACCAACTCCTTGGTTTGTGGTTTGTTCAGGTGTCTGTTGTGTTTAACACCTCTAACCTTCATTTTACAACAGGATATAGATCACTCAGCGCCACTGTTACTGATACAAGCTTTATATCATCTTTTTTTTTTTTTTAACACAAAATTTCGACAGCTTCTTTCAGCTGTAAGGCTCTACGAAATGTTAGCAGTGTGACCAAGCCAGATCAGGATCATTTTATCCTTAAAATCCTGATTGAAACTGTGAACAGCAGAGACGTTACCTGTCAGGTCTTCTTCCCGTGTCAGCCACTCATGTGTCACAGGGCAAAGTTCACCGTTCGGCCTCTATCTCAGCCTGACTCAGCCGCTCCGGTGAGAAAATGCACCCTTCCCTTCTACTTCATTTTCTCTTGTGGTTTCAGGGCGAGCAGCTGACTTTTCCACAGCGCGAGTGAAGTCATCCCATAACACAAACTTTCTTTCTCTCTTTCCACTCTTTGCTCCTCCTCTCCTAAGAGCAAAACAGCTGATTTTTCCTTCCTTTAACTTGTGCAAGTTACTGTAGCTCCACCCCTGACTGGCGCTCACTGTGAGCAAAAACAAACACTCCTCTCTGCTGCAATTGTGATTCTTTATGACTTTCATGATCTGTGGGAGGCTAAAGGTGTCCTGTAAACTAACCTGGCACAGCATGAGGGGTGGGGTTATTATATTTAAGTCCCACCGACTTTCAAAAGAGCAATGGTTCTGAAACACCACATGAACATGAGTAGGTGCTTTAAGGAAATACGGGTGGTGATTAACAGCCTGATAAGGGAACAAAGAAGAGCTATTGTCATGAACAAAACAATGACAGGAGACATTATATCAACAGGTGAGACTACATGAGCACCTGAAACTGTGTGTCATATTCATTATAGCGACTTCCTCTGAACTCCTAAAGCACGATCTGGGAGTTTGTTTTGCTCCAGTCACATTTGTCCTTTCTGTAGGTTCATTTTTCACATCAACATCTTCCCCTCTATGGAAACGGCACGACTGTAGCAAGAAGCAAAGAGGACTCATGAATGTCTTCTGTGCTGTATGACACCGTTATAATGACATAAATCATGTTAAAAATGCATTTCTTTGATTAGATGTTTTACAAAAATGGAATCAACATTTTAGCAAGTGACATCCTAATATTGGGAAAACAATGGTGGCTCCACATGCGACAGATTATCATATTACAGCCTCTACACACGAAGCATTTTTCACACCACTCTGCAGATCAACATTAGAAAGATATTTCACCATGCAGAATGCAGCTTTGCACAACTTGCTCTTAGGTAAACCTTTTTTTTAAAAACCATGCTACATTTATTTTATAGATCAAGAGAGCTTTATTTTCCTCTCAGTCTCCCAAAATAGTTTCCATACACGTTTCCAATCTGCGTTGTGTAAACACAGCTTGCAGTTCAACTGAATACTCGCAGAATTTTTCTTTTGCAACTGTTGGCCACAGCTGAGTGAGTCACGACTACGAAGTTCCACAAAGGAGTGCAGATTTTGTTCATATTTTACAGGATCTGCGCAAAGGGTTTATTTTTGGCAAATTCTAAAGGCATGTCGAATAAACGGATTTAGTTGAAATATTAAGATTGGTTTTGGTTGTTTTTCCCAGCAGAACCACACGCCACTCTTATTACTCCTTTAAGAATGGTCGAAAAGTTTTAAAAAATCCAACGATCCTTTCAGTTTTTACAATTTCAGGCTCTATCAATAGTGTAATTAGTGCAATTAAAAAAAAACAGATAACAAGCCTGTCGAACCAGCCAGCAGGTTTTGGAGGTGAATATATAACTTGCATTGACATGCCCAAACAACACATCTTGCGTTGGATGTTTTTGTTTTGCCGTTCCCTGTGTGTGTCACCACGTGAATAATAATGTGAGAAAATGACTTCAACAGAATCACAAAAGCAGAAACTGCTGCTGCTGCACATTTTCAAAGTTTTTTTGGGCACGTTCCAACTTGTGGTGTGACAGCAGACGTTTCATATTAGATGGAAGACACAATAACACGGCTTCATTTGACGTGCTGTTTTCTGTATTCTATCACTGTCGATTTCACATAAAGTCTAATGGAAGTGGCAGCAGGGGGAGGCAGGTATTTAAAGGAAAACTTTGAACAACTTTTCAGAGTTCCTATGACTGCTTTAAATGCAAAATTAAAAAGGTCTATTTTTTTTCTTTTGCGTCTCCAGAGTCACACCTACAGATGTACCACCGAATCAACTTTTTAACAGACTTTGAATGTGCATCCTTTCTGCTCACGCACAGGGGGCAACTGTACAAAACTGTACTTGGCAGACTTCCAGATGGCTCCTGCTAATGCTGGGGAGCACAGACATTCCTCAGCTATAAATAAATCTGTCTGATTTAGCTTCACATCGCTCCCTTTGCAGGTGCACTTCATTAGAGACAGAGCTGCACAGACCTAAACACAATAAGTAGAGCTATCCTTCATTAAAGAATTGTCCTTTCACTGAAATTTGACCTGTTGAAGAGAGTTACTATCATACATGAACCTGAGATCTGAGGTGTCATCACTGGAGTGTACATCTATGATGGTGGACCTTCCTCCGTGCTATCCCTACAGTGGATGTATATTGAAAAATTAAAGACTGACAACCACTAACATTTTTTTAAGAACTTTAAATTGGGCCTCTTCAAACTTCAAAAACTTCAAACCTCGCCAATTTAATGGTATGCTGTCTTTAAAAAAAGGAAAAAATGACCTGAAATTTCACCAGTTATCACAAGAAACTGTAAAACCAATCATCAGACTTTCAACTTTTCAACTAGTCGCCTACCGTTCAGGTGAGAAATTTAACCTATGATGTCATCAAAATCACGTTATTTCATATGTCCTATTCAAATATTTGCCAAAAATAAAACATTTCTGACAACTAAATTCTGTATCGATTCTGTACAAAACAAAAATGTGAAGCCATTAGTGACTCAGCTGCGACTACAAAATTTTGAGACTGAACTGAAGCCTGTGTTTATAGAGAGCGTACAAGAATGGAAATAAATTCAAACTGTAAGTAGTTCAGCTGTGCTACCAGTGAAAACTCTGGAGCCCTGCTTTATGATATTCAGTCTATCAAAATAGATTTGGAATTGATACACAGATCTGATTCTGAATTCAGACTTAATAAAATGCTTCTGAACACCAACTCTGTTCATGACTAACTTTTGGTGAGATCATGGGCTTTTCTAAAACATAAGCTGTCATTTAGTTTTGGAAATCAGTTCTTCATTTGCCAACGCTGACAGCAGACAGAAGTGAAGCAGAACCACCAGACTCTGTCTCAGTCTAGATTCATGCAGGTCAAGATGCTCATCTGCAGTTTCCAGACAGAAAGCTGGACAGCAGGGCAGCAGATGGCACTTCCCACCGCAGCACCGTGACCCGGCATCACGTACGCACACATGATTCTGCATCATATCGACAGCAGCCAATTACAAACACCCAGGTGGGCCGAGCTCCACGCTGAGTCAGCTGCTGGTCAGCTACAGCTGGGGGCTGGGTGACACACACTGTAAAAACATAGGATGTAAAAAATGCAGTAAAAAAAACAAAAACTGCATATCTAAAAAATAAAAATGGTGGAAAACTAAAACGTTAAGACTAAAATAATTACAATAGCTGTAAATATCTGTAAAACACTGACATGTATAGCAGATTCAAATACAGAAAACCCTGTGATTTTACAGTCATACATTGTAGAAGGATAAATTACTATTTAGAAAAATAATTATTGATGTGGACATTATATACAGCTTTGGCCTGGGTGTGAGTCAAATAATATGCTTTTCTGTGATATTACTAGATATTATCTGCAATTTAACAAAACTGGGAAAACCTGTAAAATAACAGGCAATCTTTAAATTAACATTTTTCTTTTGATAAAATGACATTTGTTTGTAACACAGTCATATTTTTACTGATGTTAACACATTTAAAATAGTGTCAGGTTACAGTCAAATGTAAAAGGACACTCCATTTGCAAAAAATAGAACTTTGATATGGATGGTATTAACTGTTTTGTTGTTGTTGTTGTTGTTTCCTACAGTTTACTCGCAAATTGAAACATTTTTTTCTGTGACTTTACTGGTTACAGTTAAAAAGCCTACTTTCAGCACGTTTATTCGTGCACTGGAATTTGAACAACAATAAATAAGGAACTATTTCAGATAAAAACCTGAAATTTTCACTTTTATTTGACATCATGCTGTTGATTCAGAATCTACAATGTTGGAAATGTAGATCAAAGAGTCTCTGATTAGGGCCGAGCTGAATTATGAAAATAGCTGATAACTGAAAAGTCCTATCTTTGAGGACACATTAACCCAAAAAATGATAATGCAGAAGTTAACTCGTAATATATTTTGAATTACGTGTATATTTTAACTATTTGCATATTTTTTATTTTCCCCCAATTTGCAGCCACAGCTGCATGTGAGTCAATGTGCAATTTCTTTTAATCATAAAGTACTCGATAAATTAATCTAAAATGTTCAAAATACTATTTTAAATATCTAAAGCTAATGATAAAATAGTTTCAAGCAAATCAGAGACAGTCGAGCAGAGGGCCTCTGATGATTTAAGATGGAACCACCTTTCTGTCTAATTCTAATGTCGTATGAACCAGCAGCAACAAATAACCATCTTTCATTTGAGCCATTTAACCACAGAGGAAGTTTTGCTGCCAATCTTACGCAACTTAAAATTTGCAAGTGATCAGTATAAGACTTCATAGATCAATGCTTACTCGCTTCGTCGGCGTGCCTCCATCCCATCAGGTAGGAAGAGTTTGATTGTTGACACGATGCAGCCATGAGTGACTGGAGACACAGACAGACAAAAACACTTTAGTACTGGTTAGTGGCTGTGATTCTGCATCCTGTTAGAAGACTGTGGAGTTAAATGTTTGTATGGAATTTTGCAATAAGGTCCTGTATCATCCATTCATCTCTCAGATCGACAGTGACGCAGGTTAGAGCTCAATAAAACGAAACAATCTCAGAGTTATTGTACGGTAATCACACCTTTTGTGGTGTGGGGGGACCTTAACAGCAATGCCTCTGACAAGATGTCCCGTTTTTAAGATTATTCCATGATAGTCACAGTGAGTCTGCTGCCCAGAAATGTTCCTGTTGCTTTTTTTTTTTTTTTTACAATTAATCACCACCATAATCTACCTTCTGATTACACAAGACCGCTCACACAAAGGTTAAGAGAGGAGCAAAAAGCAAGAAATCCATCTTTTGTGTTTGATCTTAGATCTTAAGAATTAATGCGTAAAGTTGTGTATAGCTTGCACTGGGCTTTAAATAACAGTATTAATGGTTGTGTGTCCTATCACCTATTAACAACAGGTTACCTAATTTTGACGTCAACAACCACTTGGTAAAACATGCTGCACATGTTTTTTTCATGCGTACAAAAATTCCAGTGATAGATTTGTTTCTACTTGTTTACATTAAGGCCGTAGCATCAAGCTTGTCTGGTTGGTTCATCGATTTGCTCTCATCCAGTCAATTTATCATTTGACAAATATTCGCTACTCTTATTTTTATAAGTAGAAACATGTTACGTCATAATCACCAGCTGATGTAGTTCTCACCTAAAAAAGGCCACACTAATCTGTTATCATTTCAGTAAAAAAATAACCATGCTACAATTAATGTTCTGCAAATACTAGCTTTTTAATCGACAACGAAAACAATAGCTAGTTGCAGTCCTACTTTTATGTCTTTGCAGTGTGTAATTATACAGTGTTCGTGCATGTACCTTTGCGTGTGTTCTCAGTGACGTCGACGCCGAATTGAATGATGTCGCCGGAGAGGACTTCGCAGGGCGGACTCTCCTCTGAGCCGCGACTCAACCTCTGGCTGTTGATGAACGTCCCGTTGCTGCTTTTAGTGTCCTGCAGGTAGAACTGACACACACAAACACAACAGGTGAGAACCACTTGAAGAATACGATAAAACAAAAATGTAACAAATGCAAAAATCATGGCCAGAGAAGTCTCTGAGATGAGGGAGAGTCAAGCTAAAATCCTCAGAGAAGGGAGGTAAAGTTAATGGTACAGGATGACAGGAAACATTATCCACTGTCACAGTCAGCCAGTGGGACGGAGACGATACAGTAAATACAATACAGTCGAGTACAATAATACAGTAACATTAATACAATGATGATAATAAAGATAGAGAAGTTAGGAGGCTTCAGCTTCTGGGGACAATGGATATTTGGCCAAATTTAATGGAAGTTACTTCAGTGTGGACCAAAGAGGTGGATCAACGGGTGTTTCTTTTTTGTTAGTTGTGTTTTGTTTGTGCCTGCAGACGTAAACCTATCTAGCACATTTCAAAATTTTAAATAACTACACTGCAAACAGAGTGCAAATCTGGCTTTTAGGAAGATTTTGAGCATTAAGAGAGACTGTTAGTCTAAAAAGTTATCCTAGTAGCCTTTTAATGTATCCTACCAAAGAACAGCTACATAATTATGAAGGTGATTTGTGAGGGAAAAGATTTCTGGTTTGCAAGGGATTTGTCTGTTTGTTGTCTTGTTTTTTTACTGACACAATACCCAGCCCGACTGATAAATCCACAGATGAACAACAGACAGTCATTTAGATGTACTTTTAAGCATTTGTTCCCAATTTCAGGCTGAACAACTTATCGAAATACAGTCGTGACTCGATAATCCAACCCGTAACAATCCGAAAACCTTGCTATCCGACAGGTTTTAGGAAAAACCAACGGAACCCAAAATAGCCTTAGCATACCGACAGTTTGGATTCCGACTCCGACATGACATTTCATGTCACAAATAAGGATAACGGTGTATTATCTGCTGAACAAGCCAACAGATTGGCTACGTTCAGACTGCAGGACTTAATGCTCAATTTGGATTTTTTGGGGAAATCCAATTTTTTTGTGAGTTCGCTCACATTTCCAGTTCAATGCGACTTGTATGTGATCTGCTGTGTGAACTTCATACGACCCAAAAGTGTCCCGCATGCGCAGAAGAGGACACGACGACGTCACACGCAGCGAGCGTGCTCAGTGTTTACAGAAGTAAACACGGATGGTGGCAACGGCGGGGGAGTAGAGCTACCGCTGCTGCCACCGCCACCGATGGTGGAAACAGAAATGTGACCGCTAACTAAACCGGCATCAGCAGCCAAGTACTGCCTGTACGTTCCGGCCACTTCCACCCCGTCTGAGCGCTGCCCCAGGGTGGAGGTGTCACCCACGACTGCCCTGAATATTCTGATATTCGTCATTAATTGGGCCTGAATATCCAGAGACCAGAAAATGCTATTAGGACCAGGCCTGCTAGTTATTATAGCAACTATGAACAATAATTAACAACAAATGAGCCTCCAAGCATCAAGCCCTCCTTGTATCTCGACCTCCGTCTTGACAATCCGACAGCCTTGCTATCCGACATAAAAGAAGGTTTTACATTTTGTGTCGGATTATCGAGTAACGACTGTATTACTGAAATTGCAATATAGCTAAGTGCAATGTCCAAATCACAGAAGCTGCGATGTTTTTGATAAAGTTATGATGTGTTAATTGATGAATCAAGCGTTGGTGCTGCAGAGATGTCCCAGCCCATAAATTATACTCTCCAGATGTAAGGGAAAACGCTTATTAAGGACAAACAATAGCAACATTTACAGTCATTTTAATGTTTTTTTCCAGTGGGCAGAAGAAAAACTTGCAAAAATCAGAAGATGATTTGATTTTGAATGTTGCTTTGTGCCATTCAGTCCTACTCCATTCACAACTGAGTCCCTTCTTTCTCTCTATCAGCACATCAGGCTGCATGAATCCTAGTTCATGATTTAATCCTAAAGATGTTCTGTACACAAAGAAAGAAATACTCTTTTAATTCTGACCCAGAGATACAAATGCTACAACATTTTATGCCATTTAAAGCAGAAGAAATCCACAAGGACAACAACAACAACAACCATGATGGCAAGGCACATACAGACAGCAAGAATCCCATCAACAACCGTTTCATTCATTCTGACGGGTCTGGACACACTGAGGCAAAGAAGTCAACTAAGACACGCACAACCAGCCACAACACGGCACATATACAGACAAACACAAAGAATAAAAGCTAACATTCACACACAATCCTAGCACAGAAATATAAAGCTGATACAAAAAAACCCCACAAGGACACAGTAGATATAAAATTACACTGCGCGCACACACACACACAGACACACACACACACACACACACAGAGTAAGCGATCTGATCTGGATGCCTGAGGCCTGTCTGTCGTTCCAGGAGTTTCATTCATCAGCTCTCAGCTCTCCGTCATGACTGAAAAGCTCTGTCCTTCTAGCGGAGAGACAGACACCGACTGAACAGTGAGGAGAGGGACTGAAGGAGGAAAAAGCAAAAACAAGAAACCGGCGGAGAAAGAGAGAGAGAGAGCGAGAGAGAGACAGAGAGAGAGAGAGATGCCGACACTGACTGGTTCACTGTTTATCCGACTGCAGCGTGCTACGAAGAGCTACCAATTCACAGCTCATGATAGCTATAACACGCACACACAGACATTTACCTCCTGTCCCCATGGTAACCTGGAGATAGGGAGGGACAGACCTAACTATAGAGCTTTTCACCCAGCAACAACACACAGGGACACACACTATGCGTCACATATGGCTCGCACACATTTCTACCTACACTGGTGTGTCTCGCACACAAACACAGAAAACATGACGTCATCCACCTGAGAGCAGCAGACGGCAGGTTTTGCCCGACTCCAGCGAAAGTCGTGTGTGTGTCGTTTGTTTTTGATGCCTCGTTTCTCTTCTAGCACTTCACATGTTGGCTTCTGCTTGCTTCACCGCAGCACAAGGGACATGTCACACAACCAAGAAGTTATAGTCATTCCATCTCAAATTATCACTATTTTTGAGCATTTTTTTCTCTGATTTGCCTTAATATTTTATATTTATTAAGGCATTTGTGAATTTTTAGTTTAATATCTCAAACAACCTCCTGAATAAACTGAAAAATTGCCCATCGACCCGCTTTCAGCATGTTTTTCTGCACAAATTAGAGGCTATGTTTAAACAACAATATTGCGGGAGCTATTAGAAATGTGTTATTATAAAGCCTGAAATTCTCCTTCCTACATTGCAATATGCCATTGATTCAGAAGCTGGACAAGTAGATCAGATTGTCTCTGATTATGGGTAAGTTGAAATATGAAAGAACAATTAAGCGGTCAGGAAAAGTCCCATCTCTGAGCACACAAACAAAAGAATTGACAATGCAGAAGTCAACTAGTGAGATACAAAAACAAAACTGTTGCTAAATGGCCTACTCATCTTAGAAAACATGTTGGGTTCATTGGGTTTTTTTTTTTCCTCAGTGTTGACTGTTAGTGAACCTGATATCTGACTGAGCCATGTTCCAGTCACTATTTCATACTCACTTTGTTGTCTGATAACAAAAAGAGGAATATGTGAATGACAGCAGCTCAACTGGGAATTCAGCTGTGCTAAAATACAGCATACATGAGCAAATAATCTGAAGCACTTCCATGTTTCTGAAGCCTTGGGCCTTTAGAAACCTTTACACTGTAGAGCGTTGGACTTACTGATGCTGACACATTTTCATCACAGCAGCTCTACACCGAGGGGGTCTCAATGCAGAGAAAACAACATGGAAAAACTCTGACTCAGCTTTTGCAAAACAATTGTGATCATATCAAAATGATCTAAATAATGTTAAAAGAATAGAATGGTTCCAAAAGTTGAGAGTAAATTGTACAATACACTCAGGTATAATAATCATATGAACAGTGCAACTCACCACGTACACAGACACAGAAACTATCTGGCCAATGCTTCATTTCCCAAACTTAAACTTAAACAGGTACAAGCTTCTTTTCTTTTCACTGGGCCTTTAAGTCCTTCTCCTAGCAAACTCCTAAAAACTATTTTCTGTCTATCAAAATGAACAAAACAAGTTTTTCCGATATTTTCATAGATGAAATGAGACAGTGATCAGACTGCAGCTTCAAGGTGGAAATGCTCAGCCACAGTGCTGAATGCTTATTCTGTGCATGATGTGTCTTCCAGCATATATAAAAACCCCATTAGGACATGTTAACAAAGGGGAATGTACTTGATTTTCATCAGCGGGGGTCTTTCAAAAAAAGCTCCCGTTATGTTTCTTTCAGTTATAACTTGCAGTCTGATCTCAGTGTTTGATCTCCAAAACAAACACCTCCACGTTCTGAATCATGCATATTGACCCTCTCATTTCCACAATCCAAATGTGGCTTTATGCTGAATCGCAGTTGCTCATTTCCCATTTTGTCACATTGTCCGTCAGCAGCCAGTTATTTTCTCAGCCTGCAGTTATGAGAACCAATAATTTGGCTAACAAGCTGATGCTAAACTCTGAAAACAAGACAGCACTTGTTTTTCTATGATACCAAAAGTCCCGCAGATGCTATATGTACCAGAGACCCTGGACAAGAGCAACGTGAGCATTGGTGCAAGCAAGTGCAACAGGTCAGAGGAAAACAAGCACACCAAATCATGTGTGATGTAAAGCCCAGAATGCAAACTGTGTCACATTTGGAATGTCAGTTTCATCCAGATATGTACACAGAATTTAAGCTATTACAGTTTCAATTGTCCCTTTATACATGTAGTTTTCACTGAAATGTGAACATTGTTGTTTGCAAACTGTGACAGCTGCATCTGTTGTGGCGCTGGTCCACATACGACGTTCACAAAGGCTACTGATAGCTTCTTTATGCTAACGTGAGCTAGGTGCTGCTCACAGACTGTCATCACTGTCCAATCTGTTATGTGTTAGCACAGCGTGTGTGCTGTAACACTGGCAAATAGTTCATCTTAAAACACATTTGATATGTTGTTTTTGTTGTATTGAATCTTGTATCAAGTATGATGGAAACTCACTGGTATTAGTACAGGCTGCCAAAGTTCTGATATCATGATATGTGTACTCTGCAGTAAATCCAGCCAACTATGAGGCATCATTTACACTAACAGTCCATCGACTTAATTGTCCCGGAGACACTTTCCATGATGACTAACAAGTGGCTAACCACAAATTCCGATAAATGTGCAAAAACATGACACGGTAATTGGTTAACAGTTCATTCCGGAGGCTTATAACTGAGTTTACAGAATCTTTTTTTAACCATCTGAAATCCATGAAAGGCATGTTGTCTTTACAAATTCACAAAGATTACACCATGTGTTACACTCAGAAATCATAAAAACCAATAGAATCACCAGATATCGACCTTTCTCACAGTTCTTAAACGACTTATCTGTGGCGTCCTGTTTGGACAGACAAGAGACAAGTAGAGAGGCAAATTAAGAATGCAAGTAGTAAATTATCTATAGTACCTTGAGCTCTCATGTTATTTTCCAGTGCTGGTAAAAATAGTAAACAAATGTTGTATGAGTTGATTCCAGACTTTTCAAAGAGATTACGAGTTGCCATGGTTGCAGTGTTTCCATAGAGCTGCAGGACTTTATCCAGAAGAGAAAAAAGGTGAACCACAGTGAGTAGAAATGTGACAGGAGCAGAAAACAGACAGAATCTGCCCGGGTTCCAAAGAGTTAAATGCTGAGTTCAGGTGTGTTGGTGTAACAGTTTATCAGATCTCACTGTTTGAAATGAAGACACAACAAAGCAGATGACAGAGAGACACACAAGAGAGTCTCGGTCTAGTCTTTGACTTGAAGATCTCTGTTAAATAGGCTTCATTCATTCATTTTTGACCTGACGGTAAAAACAACAACAACAACAACAACAAAAACCACACACTACAAAATCACTCCTTTCATGTTTTTATTGGTCTGGTTCCGTCTCTGTTGTCATATCTGCAGGTTCCTGCCTCTCTCTTCAACCCACTGTTTCTCTACTTTATCAGCAACCATGGCTAAAACTATCCAGACAGCCCTTTGTTTTCTATTCATTTCAGGATCATAGGATTAAAAACATCAAGTTATATTATCCCTGTGTTCATCGTCAGTCGTCAAAACCAACAACAACAACAAAAAAAACATTTTGAAAGGAATCAGGGGTATAAGGAATTTCTTCCCCAGTCTGTACAAGACTGCACGAATGCACCTCTTTCTAAAGCGAGTTTCACCACCAGCATTCATTCCTACTGGACTTCCACCCACTGGCAGAACATTTCTCGAGGAAACACTATCTCCCTTTATCCCTCTATGCCCTCCTCCCTTTCTCCCTTTCCTGTCGCCCTCTCTCCCCTCCCTCATTTTGACGGTTAAAGAATGCCATATAATTGTGTTTGGATCTTAATTTGCCCTCATCCTCCAAAAACAGTGCAAACCATCAGCTGGCAGCCAACCGGCACAATAACCACTTAAGCAGTCAGAAGGTCGACACATGACACCCGTTTGGCTGCACAACACACACAGACGAGGAAGAGCTCCATTCACAAAGAACACACAAGTTTTCTACAAGCAGGATGAAATGAAACAAATACTTTATCTCTTAGTTTTCTTTTTTTTTTTTTAATTTATAAAAAAAAATCTATGAAGGTTAAAAGAAGGTAAATATGCAAAATGTGCGTCAGGCTCATTAAACAATGTATTGATACTGTGTTTTTTAATGAAGCAATAATATGTGGTCATTATGTGAGCTATACACACAGATTTCAGCCCACAGATTGTGTATAATACTATTTATATTAGCAGCACACCAAGGATTTTAAATGCACGACACTGAAGGTTGCATGTTCAGTAAAAACAGTTCAGAGTTTTGAGCAGTTTAAATCATGACTTTAATTGTCGGCTCTTGCTTCTAATTACACATTAGAAACAAAAACGTGTACGCTCTGACAAAACAATCTTCCACAAGAAGCTTTCAAGTCACTATCTTTGACAGAGAGTGATTTGTATCTTTAAACAGAGTTTGACATCTGGTACTTCCACATCAGTTAAAGCAGATATAATGCGCAGATATTTGTCTATCACGTGCCGACCTGCTGGGAAGTCCTACAAAGTCAGCAACAGCTCAGCAGCTCTTCCATAACACAGATAAGATGATTTTCCTTCCTTAGGAAGGATAACATACTTCCACAAAAAGCAGGACCAAAAATCTGCCACTCTGAGAATCTTGGGCCAGTCAGGACAGATTTCTCAATGGAAAGGTTTGATAAACATGTTCCTGAACTCCTGTGACAAGCAAGGCAGCCCTGAGGCGAAGCAGCTACACCACACACAAAAATACAATGTAGTGAGAAAGCCCAAACACCATCTATCAACCACTGTGTAGAATAATGTAAAAATATCACTGTTCTTAAAATAAGAGTGCAGGTAAACTTTTGTTTTTGTTTAGTTTTATTTTTGCACACTGCATTTACTGCATGCACATTGCTTTCATTGATTAGATTTTTTACATGTGTACATTTTGGACAAATGTACATTTTGTTTTAACAAAAAAAAGAGCTCCAGACTGGGGCCTTTCAGTCGCATTTTATTACTATTTTAAGAGACAGTGCTGCTAAACACAACAGTGTGACCTACAAATATGCCCCCCATTTTTTAAAAATATATATATCATGACATTCAAACACCGTAAAGGAGCAATAAGTGCAAAAATTCTGTGTAGGATGTCATCTACTTGTGTCACTTCACTTTGGTGACAATGAAATAAACCATCAATTCTTTTTCAAAATGAAAGATGGGGAAATGGGAAAGGCCACCCCCAGGCAAAGCTTAGGGAAAAATGAGTTTGCCAACAGCACCGCCAACTTTAAATATGAAACACTTAGAAAGCATGAAGTGTAAACTGTGCAGGGACAGATATAACTGCAGCACCTCGAACTTACTCATTTTTCTCCTCAAGCATGAATTCACTGCACAGCTAATGAATATTTCTGCAAAATGGATGTTTATTACCAAAGCATTTGTCAGTAAGTAAGTTAAGATGGAAAAAGTATTCATGTGTTGCATTCACGTTGATTAAAGTTGTGCTTTTAGTCTGGAGGCCTGTGAAATATGTATGCAATCAATCAATGAGTCAGCAGTACACAACTACTGCAACTACAAAGGATGCAAACAATAAAAGATAGTAGACACATTACACAACAGATGTAGCACAGCAATACTAGAAGCTAATGTAGTGTAACATCAACACAGTGTATTATTGTAGAGATCAATGAGCAACTAGCGGTCAACATCGTCAGTCACAGCCCTGAAGTCAAAAAAAAGGTCAAATGCTGAAGAAAAGTGAAATCTCTGTTAATAATTAGTGACAGTCGAGGTCTAAAGAGGCTCTTCATGGGGATGGATGTCAAATGATTGGTCACACCACAGGACTGGAACTGAGGCGTGAAATTTTTTTGCCATAAATTATTAAAGAATTAATCTTACAGACAGGAAAGAGACAAGGAAGCGAGTCATGACTGGTGTTATATTTACACTGTTGTTGTGTAAATGTCAGTGTGTATCTGACACACTGAGCTGTACGCTACGTAATCAAAACATCAACTTTTTTTATGTGCAACTTGATCCACATTCTAAAAGTCCTGGTTTAAAACCATTAACTTTATAAGCCCTTAATTATTGATATGACATGAATTAAAGATTAACTAGGAGGATTTCAATCCTGAAACTGATGTAAAGCACTCAGCTCGAGAGAAAACACATCATGCTATATAAACATTTATTCCACTTGAGTTTGCACAGTGGTGTGACAGTAGAGCTTCTTCCCTTACAGAGAATCTTTGGCATATATATGGACACCACGTACAAGCAAAACATACGACAAGTATGCTCATTTTGACATGCTAAGTGTGTTACTCAGACTTGACATTAATTGGCTGCAGCTGAAATTAACTGCCAACTGGAAATTTTAGCAGGTGATGCTAAAATGTGAAGCTTCTCCCTGAATGTTTTATGCACCACTCTTTACTAACAGGAATTAGTGACAGAGCCTTGCAGATGAATTCATTTTGGCACATCCATCCATCCATCCATTATCTATTCACCACTTAATCCTCACCAGGGTCGCGGAGGGCTGGAGTCTGGACAGGTCGCCAGTCTATCACAGGTCCACACTTAGAGAAAGACAACCACGCACACTCATATTCACACCTACGGACAATTTAGAGTCACCTAAACATGTTTTTGGACTGTGGGAGGAAGCCGGAGAACCCCGAGAGAACCCACGCTGCACGCGGAGAACATGCAAACTCCACACAGTGCCCCCACCGGGACACTGTAATTTGTTTGAACAATTTCTTTTACAGATTTCCCCAGTTATGTTGAATTACAGATCACTAGTAAAATTACAGAATAAAGTTTTACTTTACATGCCAACCACGGTAAACAGGTCAAAACTGTAAACAACACCTACGTCAGACATATGCACTGTTGATTTATTTTTTGTAAAATTACACAACTTTACACTGTATTTAACTAAGAAAGAAATCTTTATTTTAGATATTTGCCATTAATTAAGACAACAAGATTAGTATATTAAGAGAATTTCCAGTAAAAATCTAAAGTTTTATGTTACATGTTGACTATAAATCTAAAAATAAGGTCCACAAAAAAATAAATTCTGAACAGCAATTTGTTTATCTACAACATTTGAAAGTGAAATCAAATTACACTTTTTTTTCTTTTTTTTTTTACTGTATTCAAATCTGCAAAATAAAAATACTTATTTTACTGAATTTTGCTGGTTTAAAAAAAAAAGGAACATGCATATTAAGGACTGGAAATAGTAAATCATTTTAACTGTTGTTTTACAGCTTTATTCAGTTTATTTTTTTATATCAGCTAAAAAAGACAATTATTATTCATATATTTGTCACTATTTTTTATTTTTTTTTTACAGTTTTTGAATGTTGCAGTATTCTGCTTTTTTTTTTTTAACTTTGTGTCTTGTGGCAACCTTCTTACCAATTTTTTCTTAGTAGGACTTTTATTTATTTATATTTATTTTTACATTGCACTTATATCTGCGTTGACGCCGATACTCAAGATCAGCTCTGGACATGTGCAGTTCAAACATTAGGGAACTGTTTTGACATTATTTAAATATTTGGGAGCTTCCACATAAGCAAAGCCAACACTAGAATTTTGTTGTATTACACTTATTGCACATTTTATATTTCTTATTGTTTATTTTTGCTTATTTATGTGTATTCTTGGTGGTGGTAACTTTCTAGTTGGACTGTAACAACAAAATTTGCCCTTCGGGATTAATAAAGCATTTCTATTCTATTCTAGAAGATATGTGGGTGTTTTTTTAGACATGATGCTGACATGCTAAACTGGTGGACTCTTCGAGGTTGACAGTGTTTGTCTGAAAGAAGAAGCAGTAGATGAAGCGAGCAGGAGAGTTTGTTGGTCCTGCTGGGCGTCGATGCAGAGAGCCAGCTGACTGAAGCCTGGACTCCTGCCACAATTTCCAAAAGAGGCTGTTTGCTGCTACTGGCAAACAGAAAGAATGTTTAATCAAGGAGCGTATTCCCACAGCAGAGAGTGTGCCTTTCCTTGAAAGGTGAGTGTTACTGCATGTGTGTTTTCAGTAACTATTATCTGGTCACACTAGAAGTAGATAAAACCGACTTGTAAACTTTCTGCCTTGCAGTTATATTCCTCAGCCAACCAGTGAAGTTACCGTTTACATCCATGTCTCCTCAGACTCTTATAATATAGTGATGACTTGAGAGGAAGGCAGCCATGACAGTAGACAATCCTTCAAATATGGATGCTGCTACCAAAAAAAATAAAAAGGCTGCTAAAACATGGCTGCTTCATACACACAAACAAACATACATACATACACACACACACACACACACACAGACATACACACCTTCAAAAGACTACAGGTGAAACATGGCCACAGTGTCTCCTCCAGTGTTTAATAATGGATAGAAAGTTGTTTCTTATAGATCATTAGAATGTATTAGCAAAGCGGGACTTTGACCTTTTGGATAAAAAATGTCATCATGTAATTACTTTTCGACATTTGTGTGAGTGAATAAGTTGTTGAGTTATATTCAAAGATGTGTTTTGTGAGGTCACAGTTATCTTTGACCACCAAGTCGACATCTGTGCCAAATTTGAAGAAATTCCTGAAGGTATTCCTGAGATATTGCTTGCATGACAATGGTTCAGACAGCCCCCCTTAAAGGTTAAATTAGCTGATAAATTGATATGTCAAAGGACAGAAACTAGTCAACTATTTTGATAATGAATTAATTATTTAAGCCATTAATACATAAATAAAAGTAGCAAAGGCTTTCATGTTCTGTATGTGAGGATTTGCTTTCTCTGCTTTTTAATCCTGTTTTGGGGATTTGAACTGTTGAATAGAAAAAGATGATGCTTATGACAAGACCTCAAGTTCCTAAAAGGCCTGATAGGTACTACTTTGAACATAATAAATAAGTATCATGTCCTTTAAGGTAGCTGAATAAATGTCTACTTGGAAGGAGTCGGGAGATGCATTTTTATAAGACATGTACTGTGTTGTAGTCCTTTGTTTCAACAGGCTTCCACTCACTAAGCTATACTACACTATAGGCCTGGGCAATAAAACAATACCTACGCAATATGTACCAGCAATAAGAATGTTCAAAAGTTTTACATAAATTCATTAAATGGAAACCGCCATGACAGAACATAACGAATCTGCCAAGTTCAGCTGCATAGCCAAACCCCAAGCGTGCTCGCTCCCTGGCTCATAAACAGCCAGTCATTCCATGCAGGTTTCAGAAAGTGTGATAATCTGTGGCCAACTTCTATTTACAAACTTCAAGAGTGTCTTTACCATTTATTTATTGCATATTATTCATGTTCTCATCGAAATCAGTTTGCTTCAGAGTTGATTTCATTTGCTTTCTTTATGAGCCTCAGGGTAAGATCAATTACATCCCTATTCATTATAGCTGCCCATCAATGGGCAACTATAATGGACCTGTGTGTGGGGTTTTTTTTGTCTGTTAACAGTGTAGCGCTTTACAGGAGAAGAGTTTGAACCTGACACTTCATACATGACCTATTGTCTGTGTGCCCTTGTGTGATAAAGTGGCAAAAGTGGTTCCATTTAAAGTAAGGTGGTTAAAGTTACGGTAAACCTTTGTTCTGCCGGATTTGACTAAAAATAGGTCATTAAAAATTTTGCAATAAATATAGATATCGGCAAATTTTTCAGCTTTATCACAGAGCCCTACTAAACTATACACTATATTCATTAAATAGTCTCTATGGGCCTGCTTTGGGACAGCTGTTTCACTTACAATAATTGATTATATTAATTGATTATATCCCCATTTAATAGCAAAAGCCAACTAAATCACTTAATCCATGCCCTTAATCCATGATAATTAAATACCAAGCCGTGTATAGTTAAATAAGGCAAGTGTTTGCGTCTCCTAAATTGCCACAAAGGCAACTTTAACAGGAGACTAGTTTCTAAAGAACAGTTGTTAACTTTTAAGCAAAGTTAGGGCCAGCATCATGTGTTCTGGTAGTGACGTCGAAACAATCATCTCATGAAGGCAAACAGTGTCGACAGCACACTCCTTCCTGCGTGAGGAAGTGTTGAAAAGCTGAAGTTACATCATCAGATAGTAAGTCGAGCCAACTAGTTCACCTGTCGCATGGAGTTAACTCTAGTTGACACTAACAACTACGATGTTTGCTCCTGGCCTTTTGAAGACAACTTTCTACCAAAGCTGAATAATGTCTAGCTGAGGTTGGTATGTTAATCTTCTCTGGGGTTCCTGAAATACTTTCACCGATTTAGCAGCCAATGTGATACGTATAAATAGAGCCTGTGTACAATGGGGTGATGTAACGGACTTACAAATAGTAAATGGGCTTTCACATCCCGACATGCTATAAAAAATAAAAAATTCTTCTGACATCTTACATCATGTATGAACACGTTATGCAGCCTGCCTTCAGCTCACAACGGTTAAGTATCAGGTTCAAGATAGTAAAAGCTGGTGCCATGTCAGGATGTAAAAACTCCAACAGTGAGAAAAGAAAAAAAAAAATAAAGGAATGACAGAAATATTCAGAAGAGTCAGAGATTAAACCTAATGAAAAGAACATGTATTCCAAAACATTATGTAGGTTAAATAAAGAGAGAGAAAGAAAGGTCAAATATTGCTGTCTTATCAACCTCAAAAATCCCCCGTCAGTCCTGCTTTAATTCCATTTCCATCTGTCGTCCATATTGTAGGGCTGCTGTCACCCAAAAAATCTTGGTCAATTTAAGTAACAGCTACTCTTTAATCAATAAATCCTTTGCAGGGGGGCACTGAATATCCGCATGTTATTTCAAGATGAACTAACTTAGCCTGATACACTTTAACTGCTATATTTATTGGTATAAATGACGAACATATTAAATAGTTTCTAATGATTTTTTTATCCTGAAATGATGTCAACAGACTCCGTGCAGACCAGCGGGCATCTGTCTATATTCATATGACTTCTGAAAGTAGAACTATATCAGCCATTGTCCCATGTACAAGAACTACTCAGGAATATAACACAGGCGAGTTAGCTGCTGTTTCTACATGATTTGCCTTGTTGGTTGTTCAGCTGTGACATGCAACCTGCTGTTTGCAAAGTTTACACCCGACTTATTGGCAATTTGTTTGAACAAAACGCATCCACATCGATGACTTCTTCAACATGGTGTGGATTGGTTTGGAGCCACCTTTGAGTAAACATTAAATAAGTCAGACCTTTAGATGCCTTTTGGTTGGACCAGTTCAAAGTAGTAAAAAGTGGGTGTTGACAGGTCGTCTGTCACAGCTTAAAATTAATGGATTGTTCCTAGAATTCTGTTGATTTTATGCTTTTCTCCTTAAAAGCAGCACTGGCATTGTACCGTGAGAATTTGGTTGGATAACAGCACATCGACCAACCACATGACACCACAGCCCTTCCATATCTATGAATACTGACCCTCAGTACTCTAAGACAAGTGAAACACCTCCCTCCCAGTTGACTGTCTCACCACTGTGACGTCTGACTCTTGACATCTTTACTATCATTTGCTATGTAGAAACTGAAGAATATTATGCTGTTGACTGAAAGTCAAAGAGAAAAACTGGACATTTCACTAAAATAAATAAAAAAGATGTAATCTGGACATCTGTAATTGTTTTATAACCAACAGAAATTTGACTTCTAAAGCTCTATTGTGGTGTCCTGCTGCAGTATTCCTATGACTGAACACGCACAATGCCAAAGCTGAGTCTGCCAGGGGGTCTTCTCCTGCCAACAGTGTCACGCACGCACACACACACGCACAGATATAAGGAGTGTTACAGAGCTGTGTTCTGTCTGTGTAGCAGCGTTCCTGTGCAGTGTTGGTATTCATACTGAGGCTATTACCATGCCGTGGAATACTGATACCAGACAACAGCTCTGCCCTGCTGTCAGCACTGCTTTCCACCAGCAGCCTGGTTAACTGCCTGATTTGCTCTTTAGTTACTTTTAATCGCAAACCAACTACCCACTATGCAGCATTAAAACCACACATTGGCTAGCTCAAACTGGCTGGCTGCCTCCACCACTAAATCCAAAGTGTTCAGTGAATGCGGCCTGTGTCCTGTAGTGGTGTTAGCACGCATGTCTCCCAGTGGCAGCTTGGGATGGCAGCGTATTCCATAAACAAATCGCGATGGCTGTCAGTGTGTTAATGCATGTTATATTCAGAGATTTTAAGACAATGCCAATTTTCAAAAAATGCTGACCCACAGGTCTAACAGCTTGAGATTTAAGTCATGCAGCTACAAGCTTGTTCATTCATAGTAAGTTTGTGCTTGGATACACTAAAAGTAAAGGGAGTGGAGAACCTGTTCTCCATTTCAGAGTGTATCTGTGCAGACCTGAAGCCTACAGCAATCTAATGACTCATCTACCGTGGGGAGTGTGTGTTTGTCCTGATTATAACCTAACAGCTACACTGACAATAACACAATGTTTCACACAGCACAAATAACACCTAATGTTTGTCTATACGATATCATGTCTCGGAAAAATATTTGCTGTTGTGACACAATTGTAACACCAAAGGTGTGACAGCTGTACAGACAGCCTTTAAATCTACTTTGTTTAACCTGAAATCAACAAGAATTAATTAAAGCGCAAGTACAACAAGTAAAGCTGTAAAGTTTACTGCAGATCAGAAACAAACATTTTAGCATGAAAAATAGGTATGGGCTGTTAACAAGTTACCTTCACATGACATGAAGTTTATCATCTGCCTAAGTTGTGAGGGTTCTCGCTGAAGTCAGTAAACTACTAATGGACTATTTTTCCCCCCAGAAAAAAGTCATTTTGAGATGATCAACATTGCCATACAAGCAGAGAGGCACTGCTACAAGGGACTGCATGGGCTCAGCTCACACTAGGGAGGGTTATTGTTAAGATGTTAACAATATTACTAGTCTTACCAATACCGCTTATCGATCCAGTACCTTAACGGTCCTGCTATCTGTACTTTTTCTTTTTTTTTTAAATAAACACTACTAAGAACGCAACAAAAATTCCTTCACTTTCTCATAGGTACCGTATATAAATGAACATTCTTGAGTAACCCTCTGCAAGGACATTGTTCTGAACCAATCATTACTGTATACTATGATGTGATGATTGAAATTTGAAATAAATATAACAATATTTTACAGCAGAACAAAGACATCTTTGGACCAAATCACTTAATAGACTTTAATGTTGTGTTGATGGGATGTTTAGAGTACTGCGGACAGCATCACTGGTTTTTATTAATAAAATAAAACACTATACAATGTGTTTTCCAAAACCCCAGGAACATATCAGAATTAAAAGCTCCACCTTGAGCAAATATTAGGAAATGTCAGTACACTGAGCTACCAAAACCTCTTTTCCTCTTCGCTTTGGAGTTTCAAATGAACGCAGACTTTTTAATATACAGCATTGCTATTGTGTGATAGTAATAGTTTAATGTTCATTAATTTAGTGAACTCCGTGTGCAGGCTGCTAGCAAACATAACATATATGGTGAAAGAAGGAACAACTACGAGTTCAGCAGTCAAACTGTTCGTTTCTCCATCTGTATGTGATGAACATTTACTGAATTGTGTTTCTGCTCTTACATGCAAACTACAAGTTACTTGTGTGGCAACAAACATTTTATGCTTCAACTGTAGTGAATTAAATCATTCGCAGCTACAGGCTCCGACAGATGTTGTTCTTACTTTGTAAAGTACAGTTAACAGTAAACATCTGAGCTCATCAATTCTCCAGGCCAGGGGTTCACATGAACAAAGCAGACCAACACGTACATTACTGCAGGACTATTAGAGCTGCATACACACTTCCCTAATGTTCACAGTCTACACTTGTCAGCGCACACAAATACGGAAACCACAAAGTAGCCTTTAGCTTGTAATGCTAATGTGTTTGTTATCATGTTAAGAGACTGAATCCCAGGAAAATCTGGACTGTCCATTGTTTATTCTAAAGTCAGACTATCTGCATTTTGATGAAATTTATGTTGATGTTGTGTTTCAATATTTATTGAAATCAGACTTAAACAGTTTCCAAAAGCACAAAAGCCACAGAGTGTACAATACATCATTAAACATGGAATTTTTCACGGCAACACAATTTAATTGACTATTTATTTCAACC
Source organism: Stegastes partitus (assembly GCF_000690725.1). Lineage (NCBI taxonomy): Eukaryota > Metazoa > Chordata > Actinopteri > Pomacentridae > Stegastes > Stegastes partitus. The sequence continues at coordinate 191 of NW_007579596.1, read as the reverse complement.
GCAATTTTGGCTTCCTGCAATTAAATAAACACGATCAGCTGCAATATTTCAGTTCAAAGTGCTCTGTGCACAGAAAACTGCACACTAAATCAAGAGCCTCCCAAACCAACAGTCAACCACCTGGAAGTGATCCACATGTTTTCATCATGTCACCGCACTCAGATCCCTGAAGCACCAGCCTTTGTAAAAAA
>NW_007579595.1:104224-117661 GCF_000690725.1 Stegastes partitus | reverse complement strand
AAAACCTCCGACCAAAGTGAAGATCTGTTAATCCTCCGTTAAGCGCTATGAGATGACTGTTGTTGTAAATATGCGCTATACAAATAAAATTGAATCGAATTGAATTGAATGTGTCTGCATGTGGACGTCAATAACCGGGTTTTAGGTTTCAAAACATTACTGCCTGCGACAAAATATGTTCTTTACATCACATATGTGACCTGTGTTTACATTTGGAAACAGCGTGGACGCCATCAGTACTGTGTTGGCGTTGTCTCTGGTCCAGGCCCAGATACAAGAACACAGGTGAAGGACAACGTTAAGGACGGTTCTTTTCCACCACCTTGCCATTCCACGTCCGAGGCATGTTCTCCGTCACAGACACCGACGCCGGTTTTGAGTCAGACCGGGACGCTCTGCCAGCTGGTGGGAGAACTTTGAGATGGAAGTCGTGCTCCAGGAGGAATTACGTGACAGTTTCCGTATGTCCCGGTCGTCGTTGGAGTTCTTACATCCTCACGTAGAACATGAATGTGCTGAACAACGCACTAATGCAGTTAGATGTGGATGCATTCTTTTCTAAAAATGAGGTGGTGTGTAGGTTAGTTTTTTCTAGACGGAGGGGGGAGGATATTCGGTTTTACAAAAACCCTGCTACATGTGGACAAGGCCTTACCTTCATTTCCTTTCACACAGGTTGTTTCATCAAGTTGAACCAAATCTGTTGAGAAGCTCCACTAACTCCAATCCTGGAACGTCTTCACAAAGTACAACACATACGTTAACCAAAAAGACTCTTATCTTTATTAACATGTATGACACGAGGCGATCCACTCGTCCTGAACATTTCCACTCAGTTCCACACGCTTCTCTTTTCTTTACAAATAATTATAAAACTGTACAGTACAAAAACAAATAAAAAAAGGTCTGAATATATTATTAAAGGTCTCACATCAGCAGAGGAACTTCACTTTAAAAAACAAGTTTGGCAAAAATGTCTCTTCTTCTAACAAACACAAAAACCTCAGAAACAACGAACCAAACGTCACACATGGAAAAGGAGGAAACGTTTCATGCAGCAACTTTGAGAAGAGCCTGAGGAGGTTTGAAAAGAGACGGACGAAGAGAACGAGTCACAAAACTAAAAACAATGATCCAAGAAAGTCTGACTCCGGCTGTTTTTACACTCAAGACTTTTGTATTCAAGCAATTTGATGACTCATTCTGAAGATTATCAGTAAAAAGTCTCAAATATAAAAACAGATTTTTGTGTATCAGTTGATTTTCAGCTGATATTTAACTCATGCAAATTAGATTTAACACCAAACTCCGCTCTCTCTCTCTTTATTTTTTTTATGCCCACCAAACTCCATTCAAAAACCTGCAGATTTTACACCTTCCCAATCTTGTTGTCAAATATCAGACTTTTTTATTTTAATTCTTGTCACTTTCCATGCACCAAACTTCAGGCAGCGTTTTGGTGGTTTTGTACTGTGGAAATCTTTAGCTGCTTTTAAAGATGTGTAGATTTAACGTGTCTGTGTTCATTTAGATGTCTGGACGAGCCGATTGAAAACGGACGACGTGTTGTCCGTATGTGACGCTGCGCCGCTGGATCTAGATATGAAGATTTACGGCTGTGTTCAGGATTTCAGGTTCAGGCTTACAGTCGCAAACGTCATCAGCTGCAGCCTTTTAGTCACAAATTCACACATAAGACTTTACAAGCTGCAGCATTCGTAACATTTCACTGCTGCAGCCCACTTTCATTTCTAAAAACACAGACGGGACTTTATGCACAGATTTAGTGATGAATTAACAAACAGCTGCTACCACCTGATCCTGGCAACCTAAAGCAGGTTTTCGACAACCAGCTGGAACATTCTCAGCTGCACCGTCATCAGATTTGTGTTTTCCATGTGGCTGAAACAATAACGAGCATAATCTAGTTTTAGGCTAATTAGATGTAATGTGTGACATTTGGCCAGTTTAAAGCAGCTGAATTTTCCGTGAGCAGCTCCTGTTTGCGGCGTGTCCTGGATGTACAGACAACCAGCACCGGATCACTGAGAAACTGAAGGAAACCTAAAAACATCAAGAATCTCAGGCAGGTTCTGAACTGTCTTTTTCTTAGATTTTTAAGTGAATTTAACATCCTCAGAAACTAAAAATCTATTAAAAAAACAAATCACGTCCGTGGTGTGACTAAGTTATGGCTCGGAGAGGAAGTGTGGTTGTTTCTTCTGATTTTCAGCCTTCCTGCAGTAAACCAACATCAACACATGAACACAAACCAACATCTGAGACAAACCACAGAGACTCTGAGTCAGTGTCAAAGGCAGCAAAATAATCCGAGGTTTTTATCGTACTAACTAAATTATTTCTCTTCTGTTGTTTGTCCTTTTCCTGTAAAAACCTAAAAGCTGTTTTTATAAACTCACAGTCTGCTCCCAAATCAAGTTGCATAACCAATATATTCATATCAGCACCATACAAACCAAGAAGATGGATACAAAAGCATCATAAATAAGGAAAATAATACTTAAATAAATGTGTTAAATTAGAGAATAAATAGAAAGGCACTTCCACGTCTGTTCGTCTTCGTTGATCTGATCCAGGACCAGCAGCTTGTCTGAGTGGAAACTAAATCCAGGAGCTCGTCCATCAGTCTGTCACCAACATGTTCGGTCCGTCCACTCACAACCCACAGCTTCCTTTGTTCTGTTCTTGTTCTGTTCTGTTCCTGCTGTGACGCTGCAGCTCACAGTTTGTTTTCTGTCTCCTTCATTCCACTCCTCTGAGGTTCTACTTTCTCTTAATGAATGAATGAGCGAGTGAACGTGAGGACGTTTTCCTCTCACACCTCCACCTCCTGCTGCCCTCCCTGCGCCACGGCGGCCGTCGTCGCGGTGATGTCGAAGCAGGTCTCCATCATGACGCGGGACTTGCAGAGGTTGACGCAGTACTCCAGCTCGGCCGTGACCTGAGCCAGAGCCTCCAGGTACTCCTGGGACTCCCGGTCCAGGTCCTGGTCCACGTCGACTGGAGGCGAGACAGACAGGAGGAGACGGGTCGGTGGTTAAAACGTGAAAAGATGCAGCTCAGACTCAGAACCAGAACTCCTGATATAAACATCTACAGTCGTCCTCAGATGTATTCATATCCTCCCATTAAAGAAGGACAAACCATCTGTCACTGAAACTGACAAAAGTAATAATAAATAAAAATCATGATGTTGCTTTTGAATTGTGGTTCAAGAGAAACATCCATCCATCATCTCTAAACCTTAATCCTCACCAGGGTCATGGGGGACTGGAGTCTATCCCAGCTGACTCAGGGTGAAGGCAGAGGACACCTGGACGCCCTCAACAGAAATATGACACAAACAAACAAAAAAAAACCCCAGCATAACGAGACCCGTAAACTAATATTTAGTTGAACAACCCTTTGAGCCAATCAGGTATTTCTGTAACTCTCCATCAGACTTCTGCACCTGTTGACAGGTGTTTGGATTTCACTGCTCATCAGCAAAGTGCTCTCATTTGTCTTTCCTTTTTGTTTTTTTAAAATTATTCTTTTCAGTCACAATTCAAAATCAATATCTTATTTCACTAAATTATAATTTAGTAAATTTTTATTTATTATAACTTTTTTTAGTTTCTTGTTATTTGAGTGACTTTTGTGGATTTTACCTTTTCTTTAATGGAAGGAGATGAATATATCTGAGGACGACTGTAGATCCTTATCACTACCACAGAGCAAATACTAAGTCCTGTTTTTCATCTCTTTGTTTACAGTTTGCTTCAGTTTGCAGGTGAGTTTTAGGAAACTTATCAAAAAAAAAAAGAAGCATAATTTAAACCAGCTGAGTGACTTCCTGAGTCTTCCTGCGCGTCACACAGTAAATGTGTGCAGTCAGAGATGTAAGAACTCTGCTGTTTGAGGTTCTACCTCTTGAACTCTGCTGGGATGGATGTTTACACCAGCAGAAGCTCTTTTCATGTGTTTAAAGGTTGCTGAACCAGCTGAACTCATCATGTCTGCTGTGAAGACCAACTTTTCACACTTTGATGTGCCAGAAACAAGCTGCTGGGTTTGACTTTAGGGAAACTGAGGGCTGAACTAGAGAGTAACTTTGACAGAGCAAGGCTTTCTTTGAGTTAACCAGCTCTGCAAAACCTGAAACTTCAGAGTCTTAATGGTGGTTTTGTTTGTTAACCAGGTTTTCTGCATCATTTCACTGTTCTTCTGCACAAACTGTTTGCTGCCTGCTTCAACCACAAGAACGTGTTGTTATGATGGAGAGCTACGAGGAAAATAAAAAACATGACAGTAAAAAGCATCACTGTTGCTGCAAATGATGCAAGAGAGGAACACTGGTAGAAAAGTCTTCATCGTAATATGTTGATTTTACTGCTTAGTGATTATTTCTGACAGCTGCACATTGAAGCTGTTTGTTCATTTAAGCATGATGCTCAACACTCAGGTCTGACATCATGAAGAACACGCAGACATCATTTTAGTTTTTGGCCGAATCAAAGTGAACTTATTCTATTGATTGAATATTCTCTGTGACAAATACCATCAGACTGATCAGTTTTATAATCTGTGTTCTACCAGCTGCAGTACCAGCGGTGTGAAACAGACTCGGCAGCCAATCAGGACCAAGCTTTAAAACATATTTTCTGCTTTATCAACTGAATACATTTTTTTTTTTTTTAAAGCAATGTCATGTGCACGGTTTACGCTACTGTCACTGAACAGCTTTTCATTTAGTTGAATTATCATGTTGCGTGATAAAACACACAGAAACACAGATCGGATTCGATAACGGAGCGGATTCTCTCCGAAAATACTGAATGCGGGAGTTTTTTTTCTTTTTTTTTGTTCCAAAAATGGGCGCATAGGGTTTAGAAAACAAAATGATCAGTAACCGGAAAAAAAAGACAATATATTATTCCTCATCTAAGAATCTGTATAATAATAATAATAATAATAATAATAATAATAATAATAATAGACACTTCTTACAACAGATTTAAATCCCAAACTCAGGTTAACTGTGCAGCATCAGTTGCCATGGTGACCCAACACCTCACACTAATCAGGTGGGAACAGAAACGATGAAAACTGTCACTATGGGTTTGGATCGAAGCGATAAAGTACATCAGGTTATAAAATAAAAACTCCATACTGACTGTCAACATTGTTGGTCTTTACAAGTCTGTCCTTGGGAAAATAAATAAAATCGTACCCGTGCTTTTTTGCATCTTCGTTTGTTTACAAGCCCACAGCGTCCTTGACTCTGTTCACACAGTGTTTCTATACAGTCAGTGGGATTTAGGAGCTCCACTCATTTTAATGTGGGTCGCTGCAGGCTCAGAGGAGTGGAACAGATTAGGAATGTCAGCATATATGAACACTGGGAGAGCATTATTCGTTGCCTCGCTTCGGATTTGGGAGGATTTCTAATAATTCTTTTATGTAGTTGTATATTTATTCATACTTTGTCAAGCAGCTGAATTCTGTGTGAACAGACAAACCATCGCTGATCACTGTAACCTGAAGAAAAGTGGAAAATGTAGATTTCCAGGCAGAACAGGTGTGTTTTTCACTGATGAACTGGATTTATTGATATTTAATCTCAATGCACAGCAGCAGTTAAAATGAATCTAAAAATCGGTGTTTCATGTCTGTGTGTTTATCTGACTGAGAGAAGAAGGAGGACTTTTGACACCATCAAACACAAAAACGTTGATTTCGTTTGTGCCACTTTCCAGGGATTTAATCTAAATGATGCTGTAATGACTAAAAGTGATTTGTTCCTCGTAGGAGACGACGCAGGTTTGTGTGTTTAGTATATGATGACCACAGCAGCCTCTGATGGAGCAGGGCATGCTGGGATACCTCAGCAGTCGGTGACTTATGAGCTCTAGTGTTTAAACAGCGAGATGCGACCTGAAACATCATCTCTCAGACCTTCTGCTGCAAACCTTTTCCATCCGCTTTCTGCAGAGTCAAGCGTTTCTTGTGTGAGGAACGAGGAGGCTTTTCTTCGAGGTGACCTGAGAGTTTGTCCCTCTGACAGAAATAATACAAAGATGTTAATATAATCCCTTTTTCCCCCTTTGGCCTGTTTGTATCTGCAGTTTGCACCGACAATCTCCTCCCTAAACAAACGCCCCGGCTCTCGCCTCTGGAGCGCCGCGAGCTGTTTCCTTTTGTGCTTTTGTCCCAGAAATAGAAGCATAATGGATGGAGTTGAGCTGCAGAGGACGAGGTTTTCACCGGCGAGGCTGGAGGCCGCCGGCGGCACTCAGCTGGAAACACACACACTGTTAGTCCACTTTGTGTTTGGGGTCAGGAGCTGCTTACTGCACTCGTTTGCCTTTTGTGCTGCGTGATGAAAAAGGGAGGAGGCAGCGCCTATATCTAGAGTCTGCAGAGAGAAGTGGATCATCTGAAACCTCCGACAGCACTGAAGAGAAACCAGCAACAGACCTGAATGTCTGACTGACGTCTGTGTTTATCAGCACGTCATCGCCATCGCTAGTCTCTGGTTAGAGACTGGAGAGTTATGAGCAGCTTACGAGCTACAAATATGTGAGATTACAAGTTTAAATGAGCTGCTGTTGTTTCTTCCAGCCCTCCTTCTCCCCGTGTTACAGCTGAGAGCTCATGTGGACATTAAAGGACTTTTAAAACCTTTTTCTGCAACCACCCAAAAAATCATGTTCAGTAGATAAATATATGATTCTGTGAGAAATTATTCAGTGTTAACCTCTTAAGACCTGACATCCACATGCATGGACATCACGGGTCATATTACCACAGTAGTTCATTTTTATTTATTTATTTTTAAAATTGTATTATTTTATTATTGTTATATTTTCCCATTTTCATTTTTAAAATATATTTTAATTTTAAAAAATATTTTAAAGACTTTTTTTCTGAATATTTTTTTTTTTAAAGAAAACAAAGAGGAGAAGAAATTAAAAAAAAAAAAAAAAAAGCAAATCAAACAAGAGCTCGGGTCTTAAGAGCTTAAATGTGGACTCAGCTGCTGCACATGAACACGTCGTGTTCTGGTGCTTTTATTTATACTTTCCTCCGTTCTGACACTTCAGCTCCTCTCATCCACTTCATAGTCCAGTTAATAGTGAATTAGTTGTTTCTTAGTGCTGTTTCCATTCTTTACCGTTAATTTCATGCAGTGGGGCCTGAAAAAAATCATCCCACAGCACACAGAAACGCAGCGTGCCACAGCATCACTCTACCATCATGCATTGCGGCGGTCTGTCTGTTGTTAGCGGATGGCTGCTCGGTATTTTCTACTGATTAAACTCCTTAGATGTCTTAACCGTACAGCTCCTCTGAATGAGCAGCTTTATACTCTAATGAATCTACTATGTGGTAAATACAGTGAAACAGTGAGAGGACGATTCTCACACCGATTCGTCTTTGTAGCAGCACGACGTCTGGACCAGAGTCCATTTATGAAGTTCACATTTACATTTACGGCTGCAGACTTATTCTAACAACAGCACTTATTAACTGATGTGATCTTTCTGTTGAGCTCCATGCAAAACTTAAAGGGGAACAAATGTAGAAGAATCATTTTAGGACATTTCCAGATGAAGATGAAGCTTAAATAAAGATTCTCCTGCGTCTAATGTAATGGCTGCTTGTTTCTGTTCAGTTCTGATCTAAACGCTGGTGAAGACGTACCAGCAGTCTGACTCATCACAGACAGTCGCCAAGTTCAATGTGAGTATGGCGTTAATGAAGAGTTTTAAATGTGAATAAATCATTTTTAAAAGGTTGAACAACTGAAATAATATTACGCAGTGTATAAATATTCCAGACACAAGCAGCACAAATGCTCTGTACAATAGTTTTAACCAAACTGTTAGAATAAGCTGCAGCCCACGGACTTGTTCTTAAACATCATTAAATACTATATTAGTGATCAACACACCTGTTAACACCTCATACAGATTTTTATAAATGATGCACCAAACAATCTAAACACCTCTTATTAAAGTTGTATTAGTCGCTTCAGGACCGTGTGAACTGCTGATAAATGTTCGTATCTGATAAAAACAGCTTCATCTCCGTCCTCATACCAGCTGACAGGAATTCGTGACACATCCTGCGTTAATCATCACGACTCGCTGCTTCACTGAAACCTGCTCAGATCGACTTTAACAAACAGCCGCGAGCTCAGACTTATCCTGTTGTCACCTTTTAATTTGAAGCTGTTGTGCTTAAAGTGGTAGCAAACCAAAGTTACCTTCCTGCACAGCCAAACTGCATTCTCAATTATGTTTTATTACAAATACGTTTCTAATCAATGTATTTATTTTATGACTTTACTGTTGCTCGTTTTCAGACAACCAATCACATGTTAGATGTAGTGGGACTTGTCACCACGGTAACCCAGAAAGATGCTTCAAACATGTGGTTAAAGGGTCATATAAATGTGGTTTTGATCCAAATCACGGCACTTTTCCTACTAAAAACCAAATAATCTGGGTTAGTAACCTTCAGCAGGCTTCAAGCGTCTAATGAAACACTAAATTCTCCTGAACCCGACCAGACAGTGAAACCCAAAAGTAAACAACTACAGAAAACGAAACTGAATTCTGAGAGTCATGGTCCTCAGAATTCAAAACCTGGTCCTCTGGTTAAACGTCTGGTCCCTGGTTTCTGCCACCAGCGACCCCTCCAACCTCCCAGTATGGACAACTGAGATGTTTTCATACTGGCCACCTTTCCCACCATGTGACAGGTTGCAAATTACTTTTACTTAAAAATAAAAATAAAATGATGTTCCCTTCAAAGCATATTTAAGAATGCAGTTTAGTTGTACAGAAATGTAATTTTGTGAGATTAGCTTGCAGCAAACTGACATTAGATGGTCTTTGTGTTCATCTAATGTTCAGCATTGTGTCTCTTTTTGCTCAGTTTTTGGTCTCCACCACCCACTGAGAGAATACTTTGCTGCTTAATGCTGCACTGAGGTCTGTATGTTCGTGTTCTGACACAGTAATGCTTCATTCTTTAGAGTAAATCAGTCACATTGATTTATATGCAAAACTGGTTGAAATAATTTTACTTTACTGGAAATAGTTTTCACCAGTTTGAGGGAAATTCTTTGGACTCAGTGGAGGGAAAACATCATCTTATGCAGGTATTTTTATAGATTGATCAATACTGGAGCTTTGACGCTTCTACTAATAATCATATGTGAGACTTGGAAAGATTGAAAATATATCTTGTGATAGTAGTGGATAGACTCCAGCCCCCCGCGACCCCAGTGAGGATTAAGCTGTGTATAGATAATGGATGGATAGTAGCGTAAAAAATAAAATAAACAGACGACATTAGCGGGCAGTGCTGCTGTTTCTCAACAATCTCCAATAGATCTCTGAACTTACCTTAATTCTGAGTCTTGTCAGCTGACATAAACACTAAACCACTGCTGTATGTGTGATAAGCTGACACATGGGCACAGAGGATCTATCAGCTGGGCTTTATCTCAAAATATACATCTAGAGACGTTTTTACAAACACAAGGTGTTTCTGTACTTCAGGAGAACATGCAGCACTCCTCTCTTAATTAGGATTTTTAGATTCCTGCTCCCACCTCAGCAGGCCGAGCTGTTTGTGTCTGATGTTTGCTGGTGTTCAGCTTTTCCTCCAACAGCTGCTGCAGCTGGAAACAGGCCGAACCAAAAGCAGAAAAATTGAAGCCGTTCAGCAAAAACAGTGAGCTGAAACTGTAAAGCTGCAGTAAATCCGAGGGGAGCTGCAGATTCAGCTGATAATTGGCTTTCAAACCGCTTTAATTCGAGGCTGTTTGAGAACCAGCGCCGTGTAAAGTGTATTTAACAGCGGCCCGTACTCACACTCTCCGCTCCATTTGCTCGGGTGGAGCATCAGCCGGCTCTTGGCCTCCTCCAGCTCCACCTTCAGCCTCTCGTGTTTGCTCTTCAGCTCTCTGATCTGCTGCTGCCGCTTCTCCAGCATCCTCAGCCGGGCGTTGAAGTAGAGCAGACCCTGAGGACCAAACAAACGGGAGAGTCACACCCAGAAACCCGCCGATGTCTCCCAGCAGAGGCTCTGAAGTGAAGTGAGGACGGAGTTTGGTTTATGGAGGTGAGAGCAGGAGGAGGAGGAAGAGGAGGGATTACCACAAGTTCCTGCTCTCAGCCTTCAATCTGTGTCCACTGCTGGATTTAATTAGGAGTCAGCCAGAGATAAAATTAGCATGGGCGCTAATCTGCTGTCTGTAGACTTAATCTGCGGGACAAACGCTGAGAGGAGGATTAAGGACAGCTGAGGACGGGCAGGTGACAGAGACGCTGAGCTTCTCTTAATTACAGCTGTTCAATACGAGGAAGGTCGTTTCTGCAGAATCATGTCGACGTCGTCACAGACACGTGGCTTTAAAAACACTACTCAGGACTTTTGGGGTCTTCTGGACCCCAGGCCATTTGGTTTAGGTGACAGGTTTTGTTTTTTTATTTTTGAAGATTGTTTATTTTTGCATTTGGAACCAAAAATACGTCAACTTATCAGAACATTTATTCAACATAGTATAAAAGTCTATAATGAATACCAACAAATATTTTGCACATATTCTTTCTTGGGGTCTGATGGACCCTGAAAGACCCTCTAAGTGTGACAACATAAAGTCCTGAATAGAGTTACAACCACTATTCCAGCTGCATCTTTCATTTCAGTCACATTTAGCGCCTCAGAACAACAGATTTCACTCGTGTGACTCCAAATTGTTTTCTAACTCTGTTTTCATTTCTGTTAATTTGGTATATTTACGGTCATATCTGTGTCTTTGTGGTCATTTTGCATCCTTTTTGTCTTTGCTCTTCAGTTTCACATCTGTTAAGTTCGGTCTTTAAATACGAGGAAAAGAGTGAAATCAATACACTCATGCTTCAGACTAAACCTTTCTAAATGTTTCCAACAATTCTCTTCACTGACAGTTAATCTGTTGGTTATATGTTTGATTATTCAGTTAGATTTAAATAATATATTTAAAAAAAACTCTCCCTTACAGTCAACCACAACCCAGTGTACTATCATAGATGTCTTGCAGATTAAAGGTCTCAAACTCCTTGATAAAAAAAGCACAAATTTAAGACCTGAATCCAGCTAAACGGCTTCACTCTACCTACTTACTAAATTACTGCAGCTCTAATGTTAAATTTGTAGATGTGTAACCGCTCTAAGTATAATTCAGTTTAGTTTGTGTTTCCTCATGAAGTGGAATCAACCGCTAAATGAATCGAAGCTGTTTTTAATGAAAAGAACATCATTCACTGAAAACAGCCACTTGATGCTACTTTCACTGTTCTGCTCATATTGTGCAGCTCCGAGTTAAAACAGTTTTGTTGTTCTGCACACTGAGGGTTGAACGGAGGCCGAGCACGTCCGTGTTTGCAATTATTCCTTCAACGTCCTTATCTGGAGATGATGAGTTAATTATTTGGAGGGAACAAAGCTCGCTCCGTTATGATAACGGGTTAATTTATACCAAGAAAACTAAAGGTCGTGATGATTAGGTTAATTCATAACGACTTTTGTTTTCTGAAGATTGTGGGATAATTATGGGGAGGTATAAAAAAAAAAAGAGTGTCTGGTTCATTTGATCACCTGATCTGAGCCTCCAGGATCCCGGTGAGGACCGACGACGGTCTCTAGAGGATCACTGAAGTGCACTCGGCTGTGAAGTTGCAGCCGAACTCGTCTGAATGTTATCTCAGAGAGACACAATGCAGCCGCGTCTGTGTGAGACCTCGACTGAAATACAGCCCGATGCATCGATCAATAACGGGCGGCTCCTCCCTAATCTGACATTTTCAGTTCAAATCCGCTGCCACAGTTGTCAAGATGCCATCTATGCGTGATGGCATGTTGTGTGCAAACAGAGGAGCTAGCTTTGGTTTCTAAAGCCCCTGATTCAGCTTCTATTTATCTTATTTACAAGAATATGAATAAAAAGAAAACAGGTGACAAGAAGCTTCTCTCAGCATCACAGAGGTTTTCCTGAGTGCTTCATACATTAGTTAACTATTTAATTTCTGTTTTATGAAGGCAAGAGGGGAAACCCAAGTCAACATCAGCATGCTGGTGTCTTTATAGAAGTGAATCATGCATGATTAATCAATAATCGCCCAATTAACAGCATAATGAAGAAACAGAAAAATGGAAATGCAAGTCAAAAATAGCATATTGCTAATTTGTAAAGACCCCACCAAAGGTTACTAGTCATGTTTTCAGGGGAGCTCACATCATATTGAGAGGGAACAGCCTTTAGTTTGTTTTCAGTGATGATGAAATAATTCACTTGCTGTCATGAGAATGCTGTTTTTTCAAAATAATTATCTCGGGATTATTTGCAAGCATGGCCGCTCTTAGCTTCCATAGAATTGTATAAAATATCAATTTTACTGTAGGTTTAAAGACAAAATTACATCAGCTGTAAAAAAAAAAAAAAGAAAAAAGCCATCAGGTTCAACTCTTAAATCCAGCAGCAGTGTTGTTGTTTTATTGTTTATCCTGCAGAGTGACAGCACAGATGGTTCTAGCAGCTGATTAACAGTTTCTGTTCTGGCAACAGAAAATAAAAATCACTGATTTGTTCACTCCAGGACGAATGTTGGGATTCACTGACTGTCAGCGTTGGTATTTATACATAATCCATGTCCCTATAAAATAACTTAATTAAAAAAAAATGCAATACTTAGGCTCTAATGCAGCTGCTTCTTTCAGTCTGTTGTCTCTGTGTCCCGCCCACAGCGCTACCTGATTGGTTACACAGCGTAGGTAACAGCCAATCAGCGCTGAAGGATAAATGTTCAAAAGGTTTGTTTTGAATGTTGGAGTTTGTGTTATTCTAAATGCAATATTGGTTCTAAATATTGGTTATCGGCCTCGTTGATCACTAATAAGCCCTGAAAATAACCTGCTGGTTATTCCCTGTATGACAGCGCCACTGTTTCTACTTTGACAATGAAACTAATCGTCTCACTTAATTTTTCTTCTTGTCATCAAACCCCACGTTTAAACCAGCAGCGAAGCCTCCACTGACTTTTGTTATACATCTAATTCCTCGGAGCTGCACAGCTGCTTTGTTGCTCTAAAGCCTATTACAGCATCAGTGAGTCACACTGTTGGACAGAAACATACATGACGCTGTAATTTATTCTAATTTAATCCCCCATGCTCCACTCTGCTTCCACAAACACTAACGTCCCACTGGAAGTAGTCCCTAACTAATGCATATGCGTGTTTGACAAAAAAGCTGCAGCTGTTTGACAAAATGTAGTCATTTAGCCGTTTAGTCAAATGTCCCTAAACGACATGCAGCTTTCTGGTTTAATGTGGTGAATGTTTACCAGCGTGCAAGTCTAGATTAAAACAGAAACTGTA
>NW_007579595.1:70553-103534 GCF_000690725.1 Stegastes partitus | reverse complement strand
TCATTCACTGCTTTTGTGAAACATTCTGCACGGTCTTGTGTTGCTACGCTGCATTTGTCTCTTTGTCATGGTGTATTTCACTAATTAATTATTTAATCATCAAGACATTTTTGTAGATATGATTGCTTTAATTGTTTCCAGCGGTTTGCATGATGAAGAGCGGGCGGAGTCAGAAAGCTCCGTCAATTAGCTACTCAGAGAAATGAACATCTATTTCTAATCATCAGATCATAAATTCTACTAAACAGCTCAGTGGAAGTTTTAAAATAAGGTAATAAGACTTGTGTCAGACTACATGCAGAGGAAAGATGGTGCTAATTGGTATTATTTTAACAGATTAACTCACCTTTTCAACATCGTGGAACGGCTGCTGAGAGAAGAGAAGAGAAGAGAAGAGAAGAGAAGAGAAGAGAAGAGAAGAGAAGAGAAGAGAAGAGAAGAGAAGAGGGGTGAGTTATAAAGATGAAGTGCAGATCATCTTTCTCTAATTGAAAATGAATCAGAGCTCCCTCTTTCCCTGCTCGCCGCTCTGCTGCTGAAGGTCAACGACCCGTTAACACGGAGAGAAGCGACGGCCCTGAAGTTCAACCAGCTGAGGACACCCTTCATTCATCACTGCGTCCTTCCTCCTCCAGCCTTCACTCACACTGCAGCCGATTAAGACTAAACTGTAATTGACTCAGCGATTAACTCGATTGCTGATAAATCTGAGCTCAGGCTGAACCAGTGGCACTGAGGCTGAACACTCGGTTACTGCAGGCAGGAACTGAACACGATTCCTCTGAACCTCTGACTGGACTTACAAGGATTAAACCAGGATGTTTCCATCTGACCAGTGAGGTTTGTGACTGTTTCAAGTCAGTTTTACCAAATGAGAACCAATTACAGAGTAAATCCTTAGATCATTCGGATCTGCTAAAACTAGGCACGACATATCGGCCACCACATCGGTATCGGCCGATATTAGTGTTTTTCCCCATATATCGGTATTTACTTTTGTTTCGTAATGAAGAAGACTATGTGGTCTAACTTGGACTTCCTTTGAATAGTTTTCACGTTCTCACAGTTACACTCATTTTTTGATGTGAACAAGAATTGAATATCGACATCGGTAATATTGGTTATCGGCAATATCAGAAATCTTAATATCGGATATCGGTATCGGCCAGAAATTTTAATATCATGCATCACGAGCTGAAACCCAAAATATCACCTCAGTTCTGCTACATTTGTGCAAAAATTTCATTCGCAGCTACAAATACCACCAATAAGGTGACAGTTTACATTCATGTCTGTTCAAACTCATGAATTAAATGTCTTTGAAGGAATTTATTGGGTGAGGAACCAAAATTTATCATCACCATCCCACCTAAATATGAAAAAAGGTCACAGTCTCCCGTCTGGTTCTTGAGTTATGGTGTTAAAGAACAACCAGAAACGGGTTTATGCAGAAAGTTGACCTTTGGGATAATAAACGTCATAATTCTTTTTATCCAGTTAGTTACATTTGTGAGAAACGTTGCAATAATTAGTGTCGAAATTCTTAAAGTACGGCCAAAAACATGTTGTTTTTTTTTCCTGAGCTTACAGAGACGTTTGACGACTAAAATCTGAGCCTCAAAAGTGAGTCAAAGTAAATGTTTGTGTCTAATTTGAATGAATTCCCTCTGGGCGTTAAAGAGACATCGTGTTGACAACAAAGGGACACACAGAAGGACAACCTGAAAACACAACGCCGCTGACCCAGAGGAATATTAATGCTTCCAAAGAGTAAACAGAAACACGTCACGGTGCCGAGGTGTCCGAGGTCGTACTGGTGAAGGAGAACATGTTCTCACAGCAGTCAGTGACGATGGAGCCGAGAAAAAAAAAAAATCCTTGAATAGCACAAGAGGGGGTCAAGGAGGGTGTAGCAGTCACGGAGCCATTAGACGGTGAATATTACCGACGTCTGACAGGGTCGGCTGGTTACGGACCTGTAGTTCTGACTGACTGGCACAGACACACAGCTCTGACTTCAGTGCTTTTAAATGCAGCTTAACCGCAAACTGCTAAACAACAAACACATTCAAGGGAAACAACTGCAGCCCGACTGTGTTTTCTATTAACATAACTGCTAATCAACACATTTGGCCCAAAAAACAACATGTTGGTCCCGAATGTTCCAGGACAATGTTTACTGACTTTGTTTTTTCTGCCAAAACAACCAATCACACAGTCCAGCCTCCACCTGCAGTGACTGAGTCTTCATGAGTCAGTTTCTGTTCAGATTCTGGTTCAGGTTTTTCCTTCAGGTTCAGGAGTGTTGGGGGTCGGCTTTAATCCAGGAAAAGTCAACACTGAGACGCATGTGTTTCTTTACGTTGAACCTGAAACAACATCTTCACTGAATCTAAAGCACAGAAACAAGTCTGAATGTGAACCTGGTGTCACAGTCCTGGACTTTACATGTCCTCCATCCACCCCAACCTCCTCCTGTAGACTCTGAGCAGCTCTGAAATGTGGAGCTTCCTTTATTTAGAATAACACTACCTTTGAACAGAATGCAGCAGAGGTTTCATCACCCCACTAGATGAGTGTCATGTCTTGGAGACAGAGTTGGTTACTTACTGCTCACAGACAGAATTAAGGAGCCCAAATTGTGAATATTTACAGATTCTATAATAATTCTAATGTTATATTTGGAGTCCACTAGAATATGATAACATGCTCTAAGGTTCAAAATCACATTATTTTTCTTATACTGTACATTGCTGCAGCATTTGTGCTCCGTCTGAAACGCTCCATTTTAGTCTCTTTAAGGCCGCCTTCCTAAAAGGCCCAGTCTGCTCTGATTGGTCGGCTGGCCCAACAAAGCAAGGCAACTGTGGTTATGTACCATAAGATTGCTTATAGGCAGAGAGACGTAGGCATAGTGGCAGCAAAACGTTTGGTGAGGCAGCTGCTCATGCTTTGCTGAAGGCCCAAACGAGCCACCAGGTGTTGTGTAAACGTGTTACCTGGTGATGTAGATAAGTGACACAAGAAAAGCCTGAACTGCAAACAAGGTGTTACTAGCAGGTAAGAAGCACTGTCTTCTGTGAGAGGTGAGTTATAACTACGTCCCTTTGGTCTAGACTTTGAAAGTTTGCAGACCTTTTGCAAGCTGACAAAGACAGTTCCACAACACCCTGAAGGACAGAAGGAAAACCCAAAAAGCAGAACATGGGCTCTTTAGCTGCCAGTCCACATGGAGCAGATAATTATTCAATATTCTCCTGAGTAAGTATCTGTAGATGGAGCCCGCCTCACCTCTGACCCCGTCGCCACCTCCTTCCTCCTCTGCAGATGCTCCACGTCGTCGATCTCGTACACCTTTATCTCAAAGGGCTCCTTCAGGGTACCGCCCAGCGGGGGCAGGTCCACCCACTGGCCGCCCACCTTCCTGCCCAGAGACGAGGTGTCCGGCAGGGGAGCTGGGATCAGCCGCCGCCGCAGGAAACCTTTTAGAAGGGGAAAAAATTAATAAAATGACCATCAAGCTTGTAATTTACACTGTATGAACCAGGAACCAACAGACTCTACTGGTTCCTGCTGGTGCTCTAATGTAGATAGAGTGGAAGTGGAGCTTCAACGATTATTGATTAGTTTTCAACTATTACATTAATCACAAGCTATTTTGACAATTTAGTACCTGGACCAACACATGTTTAAAGAGTCTAAATCCTCTGATTCCAGCTTTGTGATTTGATTATTTTCTGGTTTCTTCAGTCCTCTATGACAGTAAACTGAATATATTTGGGTTGTCAACAAAACAAGACATTTAAGATAAGTGCGTTATCTTAGATTTTGGGAAACATTTGTCATCGCTTTCTTACATGAAAAAATAATTAACTGATTAATCAACAATAAAAATAATCATTAGTTGGAAGTGGAAGGAAACAAAACCTCGGGTTCGTTTCTGAAACTGACGCTTGGGGGTAAAATGGTGTCAGGAGCCTTTTTCTTTTTGTGTATTTAAAGAACTAAAAGGGGAGAAGAGCCACACATTATGTATATTAGTAGAAAAACTGTAACTCAGTACAGTCATGTAATTATACAGCATGTAGGTGGATCAAACCATCTTTAATGTTTGATGAGAAACAGAATAACTATTATTTTAATTCTTTAATAACTGAGAAAATATCTGGTCTGTGGGTTGGATTATAAATTGTGGCTCTTCTTCCAAACAGCCCCGTGTCGTGAGGATACCCAATATTTACAATAATTAATACTTCTATGCTTTTTTCTACAGCTCCTACTCACTTGTTCTGTACTTCCATGTAAGTAACAGGATTTTACTGGTACCTACTTCCCATCACACTGCGTATCTATCATAAAGTGTGACCAAACTTAACAATAGGAAACCATTTGCTTTGTCCAAAGGCAAACAGGGGCGAGAAATATATTTAATGTGATGAAGGTTGTTGATTTCAGAAGACAGCCCACACAGCTCATTATTTTTAATTAGCCTCATCTCCTCAGTCAGTCCAGCGCCACCAATACCTTCCCTCTGTGTCAACAACCATTTGCGCTGCTGATAAGGTTTTAACAGCACGGCTGTCAACCTAAAGACCTCAATCTTTATTTTCTAATGACTTCGTACACACGCTGCCGTCAGATAGGCTGCTGTACAAATTAATTTTATGACTAAAACCAAAAGCAACGGCGTCCGTAGAAAACAAAAAAGCCATTAGTGGTTATTAAAAAAACACCCTGGCTCTCCGAGTGAGGACGTTGAAATAGTGACAGATTGAGGGGGAGTGTGTGTGTGGGTGTGAAAGCTGTGGAGTGGTGTGTAGTGGATGGGGAGGGAGGCAGGGAGGGTGTGTGGGTGATAATTGGAGTTGGATATGTACACCGGGAATTGCTGCGGCGTCATGAATTATTCATGAGGCAGAAATGAGCCAAGATCCACAGACTGATGGCAGGCAGATCACACGAGTGCTGATTCCATATGCATCAGGCTGCTCGACCTGTGTGTCGCCGCCGCCAACCAGCCGCATGAATCACAATCAGCTGCTGTAAGGTGGAATACTCTACAACAGCGTCCCAGATAATGTGCGTGGATGTAGTTTTTTTTTTTTTCTTTTTTTACAATAATGCCGGGCTGAGAGATAAATTCACACGCTGAGATATGAGGAGGAGAGCAGCCTTTGATAGATGCTCCCACAGCAATAATACCTGCACTCTTCAATGTGCTCAGCATTCATGAAAATATTGTAGCGAGCAGCCACTTTCATCCCATCATCACACTCTGATGGATGGAAGCACATTCTGGAAAAAGCCATAAACATGTTAATTTATCGGCGCAGCTTCCAGAAGAGACAAGTTTTATGGCTCTTTCACTTTCTGAGTCAATATAATGAGAAATAGTTGCTGAGTGTCAAATTTGAGCGTTAACTGTGATGATATCAAACCTCATTTCAATAATAACTGGCGAAGATTAAAAGCAACATTCACTTTTACATTCCTCTGCTCTGCACGAGCTGCTGCTTTTTGTTCATTTACATTTCACGCCTTTTAAACCCCACAAAAATCTAATCTCTAATCTACTGAGAGAGAAAACAAAGAATGCAAATGATGTTAATATATGCAAATAAACAGCACATGGATATCTCAGCTGGCTGTGAGTAGAGTTGGTACTGTAGCACACCAGGGCTGCAGTTATCCAAAGTATAACTATATTTAGCATGACCAATAGCAGATACATCATCCACAAATATTGTCCACATTGATGCTAAATTCATGCTTAAGCTGTGCATATGAGCCAGGGCTCCAGAATATGATCATTTCGGTCCCATATGAGTTCAAAACTCTATTGAGTACGACTAAAAATGTTCATTTGTTGCACTGATGTGCTTGGTATTTAGCAGTTCTGTCTATGTTTGGTACATATATAAAGTCTCTTGTTTTAAACTGAGGTAATGTGACATTCATTTGCCTTCATCCATCAACCCGTTATCTATACACCGCTTAATCCTCACTAGGGTCCTGGGGGGGCTGGAGCCTATCCCAGCTGTCTTAGGGTGAAGGCAGGGGACACCCTGCGCCTTACTTTACTCCTTTCAAATTTATTTTTGGTAACACATCTCTCTAAGCTGCTGCAGTGACTGAGTGGAGACTAGAGGCTTCTCTGTGCACAGCCGCCTAGTTGCGTCTACAGATGTACTGGAGGGAACATCAATTAACTGTACGCTCTACCGATAGTCTGCATGTAATGTATTTTGGGGACGTATGTTCATTTTACAGCTGCAAGGTGGAGCGCTGGTGAGCACTGTTGCCTCGCAGCAAGAAGGTCGCCAGTTCACGTCCCGGTGAGGACACCCAGGATCTTTCTGCGTGGAGTCTCCATGTTCTCCCCGTGGTCTCTCCGGGTTCTCCGGCTGTCCAAAAATATGTTGAGGTTAATTGGTGATTCTAAATTGTCCGCAGGTGTGAATGTGAGTGTGCTTGGTTGTCTGTCTCTAAGTGTAGCCCTGTGATAGACTGGTGACCTGTCCAGGGTGTCCCCTGCCTTCACCCTGAGTCAGCTGGGATAGACTCCAGCCCCCTATGACCCCAGTGAGGGTTAAGCGGTGTATAGATGATGGATGGATGTTCCTTTCAAGTGCAATAAACAACTTGGGTCACTCTCTGCGTCTCTGAATTGCATTGGCCTCAGTGTGCACATGGGTCACACTGCCCCATATACCATCACCACCAGTAAATTTTCAGTTCATGAAACTCACTAACATGTCATAGAAGAACCAAGCACAAGCCTATGTATTGCAAAGAGTGCATTCAGATCATAGCTGGGAACAGTGCTTTTCTGTTATTACAGCAATGCTCGAACTTGAAATGTTGAAAAGAAAAATTACTCCAAGAAACTTGTCCTGTGCTGTGACAGGTGTGTGACCAGCACAACAGCTGCGGGCAAACCAAAGCAATGAGGAGTCAGAAATGCAAATAAATTTTAACATTTCCTATTATATATCCAAAGAAAATCTGCCTTTTACAAACATTAAGTCACAGAAGCCATCTGTCTTCACCTTTATTCCTGTTTACTATCATTTACATAACGCCTTGGGCATTTACCAATATGTATGAGAGCTGACAAAAAAAGGCATTGCTCACATTGTATTACTCAGTGCCGAAAGGCTCAGAGACATGTTTTAGGTACACTAAAATTATGTGGTGATGTCCCGAAGGGAAAAAAGGAGGTGCAGCTTTATAAGAATGTAAAGAGTGATTCTGGAGCTCTGAGCAAAAGAAACAACTTAAATCTGAGCTGATTGTCCTGACATGACCCAGCTTTTCAGACTGTGATGACCCTCAAACCCACAGAACAAATTACATTTTTAGCTCCTCTACGGGTAAAAATAAGAAAGACAAATCATCAGGACTTCACATGTCACAACTCCAGGGGGCGCATGGCTTCAGTGTGTTCAGACTGTAAAATTTAAGTTTGAAGTGTTGGTCAGCTGTGTGTTCATCCCACATCACTCCGCCATGATTTACTGTTTTGGAACAAATAATTCTGAAACACCCGACTCACCATTCCCTCTCTTCTTGGGCGATTTAGACACTCTGCTTCTGTTGGACGACGAGGCTCCGCTCTCACTCATGGAGTCATGCGCTGAAGAGGTGCTGCCAGTTGTCTCGCTGTCTCGGATCATGCTCTCGTATCCGCTGCTGCCCCCGCTGTGGTAAAACAGTGCGGTGCGTCCCATGGCAGGCGGCAGCTCCCCGCTGAGGATGCTGCTGTTGTCACTGCCGTGTCCACTGCTGTAGCGCTGCGGTCTTCGAGGCGCAGTGATCTTGCTGTAAGGTGATGGCAGCGGTGTGTTGAGTGTTGATCCACTGACACTACTAGCCCCGCTGTCGGCGCAGTCACTTCCTGTTGCTCCTGGCCCCCTGCTGAACTGCTTCCTGTGGCTTCCAGCAGCTAGCTCGCTAACCCGGCTGTTGGCTGCCCTGCTGATGGCCTGCTTTGTGCCCATGATAGTGCCTCTTCCTGTCTTGGCGCCTGTTCCAGAGCGAGCAGGGGACTTACCAGTCGGCGGCAGACTTGCGTTGCGTCCAGCTGTGTTTTCTGGGGGTTTTGGGGAGCAGCTCAGGCTCTTGGAGCTGCTGGTAGACAGCGTTCGAACCTTCAGTCCACCTGAAGCTGCTGCTCGTGATCCGCTGCCACCTCGGACCTGCCCCAGTTTGCTAGTTGTTGCAAAAACACCACAAGGTTGGGCAGAAGAAGCAGATGTGGTGGTGGAGGCTGGAATCCCGAGTCTTGGCACTGATCTGTTGGACCTGGTGCTACCTCCTGAAGCAACACCACTGTTGTCCCTGAACAGCTCAGGTTTGGACCCTGCTAAGGTTTGACTGTCAGATCTTTCCAGAGACATTAGACTCCCATAGTATCTGGAAGAATCTGCTTTGGCCCCTCGTGTCTTCAGGCTCGAGGATGCCCTGGCAGATCCATGTTCAGTTTTTAAACTGGATGTCTTATGGCTGAATGAATCTGCCCGGAGCCTGACACTGAATTCCTCCTCTGAGGTGGATGTTTTAGGGAATGAGGACTTTCCAATGCTGCTGCATGTTTTTAAGGCACTTGGAGATAGCGCAGTCCTTATCTTTTGCTCTTGGCTTGACTGTCTGACAGGTGAAGCAGGAGGAGAGATGTTTCCAGATCCAGACTTGGACATCATGCTGCTTTTTGGTCCATTTGACTTTTTCCCCAAGGATGAAAACCTCAGTGTACCAAGCACTGAGGCAGCTTCATGACTCCATTTGGATTCAGACGTCTGGGGGGTGGAAACAGTTCCCAGAGTTGTTGCACCTCTGGTAAGTCGTGGCAGCTTGATGAGAGTATCTCCCCTCCTGCTGCTGGACTTCTCACAACCGTCCACAACCCTCTGAGCTGAGGAGGACATTTGTGACTTTGGTGGCCGAGGTACACTGTGGCTGTTCCCTCCAGACTTCTTAGAGGAACCGTTATTCGTGCCACCTCTTGATGACTTACCAGCAGAAAGAAACTCAACTTCTCTGGGATCAAAATGGCTGCTTCCCTGAAGCAAGAAGTCATCATGTCTGCCTTCCTGTCTGCTGCAGCCCAAAGCTGCAGATGAGGTAGGCTTGGTTTTCCTGGGAAGACTGGAATGAATGTTGTGATGGGGAGTCTGGGCTGACACTGAACTGGTACTTGCTCTCACCCTGAGAGAGCCTTTGAGAGAGGCTTTGGTTGAGTCTGGGGAGGGAGGGCACTTGTTAAAAGAAGGTTTGTTTGGGGTAGCAGGGTCACTGTCCAGCTCTGAGAAGCCAACGCCGCTGTCATTCAGCGCGCTCTTCATGCCATGCTGCAAAAATGGCTGTTTATGGAATATACTAGGTGAGGCCAGCATGGATGTATTCTCTGTTGGCATGTGTTTATCCCTCGAGTAAAGCCTGCTTGTTGAATGAGTGCCTTCATTGTTAGCCAAGTCTGCACTGAACTCACTTGGCCATGATCCAACAACTGACTGCTTTTTGTCATGTTGGGAAAACAACATTTCCTGGTAGTCGGCACTGATGTCAGCTGCAGGTCCCACAGCGCCTTGTTGAGATGTGTAAGCATCATACTCATCGTTGATACTGCTGATGATACTGACTGGGCGAGAGCCAGAGGTCAAGGCCTGCAGAGAGCAGTCAGTATTGAAGCTGAGGAGGTTGGAGGGGCGGCCATTGTCTGGGACAAGGCCATGAGGAAGCTCCTCTATGACCGTAAACACAAGTTCATCTTCCCCGTTCAGCTCCACAGGCTGCTGCAGTGTGACTGTAGTCCTCAGAAAATCCCTGTCCAGGCACCTTCCTAACAGAGCTGCTCGCAGGTTGTTGACCTCCATCGGGTATCTACTTAGAGAGGCTCTTTCCATGTTAGGTGACTCCAGTGGTTGGCATTGCCTCAGTGCTTGCTGACTCATGCCGACTGGGGGAGTCCTACTGAGACCCTCTTCAGGCTGAGCTGATGTCCTGGATGTCCTGGGTAGGGATGGTGAGGCAGATGGCTTTGGAACACCTCCTCTGAGGTAGACCTTCTCTCGCACCACAGGCTCTGAATCCTGGGAGAAAGCCCCACCTGGTTTTACTGCACATGGCTGAAACAGGGTGCTTGAAAGTTTTTCCCCATCTGCACTTGTCCTTTTAGAAGGGTCCATGAGAATCCTGGGCTGTTCCTGATCAGATTTATTTGTGCTTTCTGAGAACTTCTCGGAGGAGTTCTCAGATTTGGGTGGAGACGTTGCCTCTGAAGGTTTACTGTCTCCACTCTGAGTCCTAAGTGCTGCTGCTTGTGCTGCTTTGCCCTCTGTGCTGAATGGATTTGGGCCCTCACTGCCATCGATGCAGTCGAGTCTTTCCTGCAGTTCTGCAAATGTGTTACACTTGAAGTGATCGCCGTCAGTCTTGGGTGCATCTTTGACCCGCTTCTTGTTCAGGGAGGGAATGATGGGAACAAAGGAAGGCGGGCCCTCGTTGTCACTTAGTTCTCGGTCCGAAATGGCCGTCCCTCCAGGTCCCACATAGATGACGGTGTCGCAGGAGTGTTCACTGCTGGAGGAATAGTCAGGATCACTAGAGAGCAGCAGAGGTATGTCTGGGTCGAGGGCAATAGTTCGAGGGTGAAAGGATCGAAGCTGAGGAGGTCTACGAGACGGGCCTTCCTCACAGGAACTCTCCCCTCCGGATGAGCTGGAAGCATACTGCAGATAAAAGACAGAATTAGCAAACCAAACAGACCTGTGCTACACAGTGATCAACCTGAAGGCAAATCCATTTCTGGAATCCTCGTGTCAATACAGGCAGAGGTTAAAAGTGCACACTGCAGGCTGCTTTAAAATTAATATCAATGAGATGTATATGCTTGTAACTCTTGTTGCCATATGGAGCTTTCAATCTATAAAATACAAATACAGTCCATCAATCTGCCTGACGAGGGTGAAAGCTTATCTCACCTCACCACAGAGGCTCCCGTCCCCATAACAATGTCATTGATTATCTGCCATATCTCGGTAGAAAACATTCACTGAATTATGACCATGTGACTCCCTCACCTGATCACACAGATACACATTATAGACTCTACGTTTTTATTGTCACTGGCCTCAGGAAATGAGTGAAAAATCAACCAGAGATCAAAACCTTTGTGATTCCTAAAGAATAATCTGTTCAAATGTTTTAATTTAATTTAATATAACCCTGTTCTGTCACCCATATTTTAGAGAAAAAAAATGTATATCTAAGTTCAGAATTCAACTTTTTTTTCTCCTTTGTTGCCTTAAATTTAATTTCATTCATTTAATTTCATTCAGATTTTAAGTTTAGCAAGAAGGTTAAAACAAAGTGCAAAATTTGGGGGAAAATGTCTTTACAGCACATTGAGCCCTGCTTAATTACATTTTTATACTTTATACTATACAATTTAATCAAATAATTAAATATCACCAATTACCATGCAGGAATGTACCGTCAAAATACATATGTTTCATCATTTAGAATTATTTGTTGAAGGAGGGATGAAGGCATTTATTTAAAAAAAAAAGAAAGAAGAAGAAAAGAAATTCTGAAAATCTATTTATCACATGTTTCAATTTTTTTTTTTTATTTTGCTTTCTTTAATTTTCAAATCATGAAAAAGGAAATGTTGACAGAAACCAAACTCAATTATTTTAACTGTAAATCTTTTAAATGTCTTTAAATGACATGAATGAACTCCCTCTGTTACCGTTCAACGAGAACTATAACAGAGATAAAAATCTTTCTATGGACTTTTATTGCACATCAACATATCAGTTCTATTTATCTCTAACTTCCACATTGAAACTAATTGACAAATGATTCCAATTGTTTGGTTTTGTCACAAAAATTGGCAAACCACAGCACAGACACTGAGCTATAGAAATAAGGGTTTAATAAAAGATGAAGCACCTTGGACTTCTTCTTCCTCATGCGGTGGATGCGGGAGGCCAGCTGCACCGTGGTCAGCGTCTCCATGTAGTTCGCCGGGGAGTCGGAGATGTGGGCGATCATGGTGGTTCGACAGTTGATGTTGCCCAGGGATTCGCTGAGCAGCATGGTGAGCTTGCTGTCCCTGAATAATACATCAAGAAACCCCTCGTTAGCCAAAAAAAAAAAAGAAAAAAAAAGAAGCACAGATGCACCATGGGCCCGAGAAACCGAGAAACCCCACAGGATCCCAGAAACCATTCATTACTTCACGCAACAGTTGGGTACAGACATGGAAGAAGGAGTAGGAATGATCCCTCATTTCACATTAATGAAGCCCACTTTGAACTCCACGCCACATGTGATCTGTAGTGAGAGATGTTCATGAAATCATGCCTTTGAAAAGACCTCGAGTAAGGCCACAGCAGAAGGATCAAATACCAAATTTACATACTACAATGTAAGCTTTTTTTACTTTTTCCATTTTCACCCCAACAACAGAACTGAAATCCAGCCTTTGCCTGACCCCAAAACATTATAAGTGAATCCTTTGCCGGCTCTTCTTCAGGCTCGACAGCTTCCTCTGACTTCAGGTTTTCTATAAATTTCTAACAAGTGAATGTGAATCAGAGCATGTTTCCATCAGCTGTCTTTATGTGACGGCATTGAAGAGGCCTGTGACTTCATAACTTCATTTCACGCCAGAAACTCGTGTTCCTGATGCTTTTGACTGGGGTTAGGGTTGCCAAGGCAGGCAAAGATATTTCTTTCAACAGCAAGGCATTTAAGGAACTTAACTAATAAAGGCATTAAAATATTGGCACAAAGGGCCAAGGAGACCTCCATGGATGTTTTGTTTTAGTTCATTCCTTGTTGTTTCGTTGGTCTTTGTGGTAAAGTCCTTAGATTAAGAGAAGAGGCTCTCTATGGCCAATACCTCTTTCTGCTACCTCGCATCACTAAAATCATTCAAATCTGCTTTGCCTCCAACCCTAAATTTTTATCCACAGTGGAAAGCTGTAACTGTGTGTTACAGTCGTATACAGATTCAATAGAAACATCCAACAGGATGCCAAGTTGCCGCTGCTTTTGGACGAATATATCGGCTGGAAGAGGTTGGTCCATCGTTGGTTGTTTTTTTTTAAATCATCCATGTCCTTAAAAATTCAACTTGGTGATAGTTGACTTGTAAAACAAATTTCAAAGCATTTGCAGAGAGAAACTGGAAGTTGAGCCATAATAAGCACATTCTTGTTGCACTGACTTCCATCTTTCAGACAACAATGATCAAATAAAATTAGGCCATCATTAATGGCTGCGTTCTGATCGATTGGTACTGAAAGGCAACATCAATTCACAAATAATACCTGAGAACTGGACCAAAAAACAAATGTGTGGTCGTGCACCGTCATCATTAAATCTTAGATGTTTATTTAGTGGCTGCAAGCAAAGGAATCCTTCAAGTAAAACCAATGAACTCTTGCATTTACAGCTTATTATTGCTGGCACTATACACAAGCAAAGATGGTGAACTGCTTCATGTAGGTCTGTCTTCTTGCTGGCTTCATCTGGTTTAAAACCAAAACAATCCAAAATAAAGATTATTTTTTTGCAGCAGGTTCCCTGCACACACACCTCAGCAGTCACCGTTTGCTGGACTGACGCTGACCAGCATCACCAACCCGGTCAGGTGGCACAGGCTGTCACCAAAATGCAAGTTGAAAATTTTTTAACCTGAGTTAAAACTCTGCTCTTCCCCAACGGCTTTATTAGTCAGAAAAACACACCAACACTCATCTGTACAGTCGGTGTATGCGGCTCTCTGAGGAAGAAACGCTTTAGCTTTGCTGTCTTTTTGAACACACCTCAACAGTGACAGGCAGCAGCACATGAATGTTTCATCAACACAAATCAAAACCCAATCTTTGAAATGTCTCCTTTGCCAACCTGGAATTTCTGACTTTTTACTGCAGAAATTGTAAGTAAGCATGAAATCAAATGGAAATAAAGCATATAAAACAGGATACACGTAACCTAACCCCAAAATTAAACAGCTTAGAAACCAAAAGTTGTCAAAAGTGAGGCAATAAGGGAACAAATGAGCAAAATACAAGCCTGAAAATAAATATTGAGCTCCAACAATCAGTCTGCAGAACAAACACCCAAAGGACTGAATATACACATCAATTAGCATTACAAAGTGATTTATTCATCAGCCTCAATAACCATTTAACAGTGACTGAAGACTCATTAAAAATACATTAAATTCTGTCCGCCCAGTTCATTCGTCACCCCTTCACTCTCCTCCGTCCTCTTAGGGGTCTTCGGTCCATCTGTTGTTTTGGCACCGTGACCTCTGACCCCTGTTGGGCTCATTAAAATGCCCAGAGTGTGAGCTGGTACCTGTAGGGAACGTGCTTGGCTCCGTTGGCGAGGGCGAGGATGACGTTTCCCAGCGCAGACAGAGACAGACACTGACCTCCACCTCCCTCTCTGGTCCTGCTGATGTCCGTCTCACAGCTCCCCAAATCCAAGAGGTGGAGACGACTCCGACCGGACACTGACACAGAGAGGGGGATGTTGGGAGAAGTTAGTATGCAGTGCCTTAAGTGTTCATTAGTGCTGAAATGATCGTTTGGTTAAAGGATCTGTCAATTCATTGATTAGTTTAAGACAGAGGAATAATCAATGCCTGTTGTAATAATTGATTGGCTGCTTTAAGTCATTCATCAAGTAAATAAAGAAAACAGCACGAGCAAGAGATTAAAGACATCCATGCAGCTGCAGCTCCACATCGTACAAATGGTAAAAGAATGTACTTTAAATATGAAATAATGTCAGTGGACCCTGGACTGTACAGGAGCTGAAGCTTTGTGTGAGCAAAATGTGTCACTGCATTAACAAAGAACTAATAATAAAACTAATACCAACAGTGTCAGAGGGAAGAAACTCCAGACCAACAAGTCCCAAGTCCCTTTCCAAGTCAGGTGACAAGCCAAGAACAAGAAGTCCAGAATCACATCAGGAAAATCCCAAATCAGGTCCAAAGTTAAATACCAAGTACTGAAAATCAAGTCACCTTTTATGCCAAAAGAAAAGTCAAGATCAATGAGTCCCAAGTTAAGACAAACGTGTTTCAGATCAAATCTCAAGTCAACACTAAGTCTCAAGTCAAGCCCAACAAGTCCCAAGGCAAATTACAAGTCAGGTCTCATGTTAAGTCCTGAGAAATAGGTCTCTTTCCAAGTCAAGTGATAGTAGGACCAAGAAGTCCTGAATCAAAACAGGTCCATCAGAGTCACGTAGCAACACCAACAAGTTCTGACGGAAATCACAAGTCAAACCAAAACCCAGACTAACAGGTTCCAAGTCACTTACCTAGTCAAGTCCCAAGTTAAGAGTAATAAGTACCAACAAGAAATTCACATCCCAAGTCAGGACCAGGTAAAGACAAGCACGTTTCAGATCAGGTCTCGAGTCAACACCAAGTCCCAAATCAAGTCCAACATGTCCGGAGTCAATTACCAAATCAAGACAGGCATATCTGAGGTCATGTCCCAGGTTAAGTGTTTAATCAAGTCTTAAGTACAGTTTCCAGACAAGAGAGACAGGTTCAAAACACGACCAACAAATCTCAAGTTAGTTTTGAGTCAAACATGCAATTGGAAGTGAAGTCAAAGTGCTGTTGCAGGTGTTTTGGTATTTCTAAAGTCAAACTCTTAATAACCAAATGTGTGAGTATGTTTATGCAAACACATAAATCATGGACCTGTTTGAACGAATTAATCAGAATAAGTTCAGATTGCCTCTCTGCGTGACAGCAGGACGTCTGTGAGCAGCTCCGGTAAATATTCAGATAAAGTTCAGTGTCAGTCTGATATCTCTCTGCTCGTTTTAACTGCCTGTTCATTTCATTAATTCAGAGTAATGATGGTGTGAAAGATCAACCGCCCGCATCAGCAAGATTTAGAAAGTGCTGAGAGCGGCTGAGTTTACAGTTTTATACGCTCCGGTCTATAAACACGGCAGGACACAGAGCCGTCAGGCCTCATTAGCCATGCAGATTTATTCCAGCCGTGGACACAGGAGCAGTAAAATACCAGCAACTGTAGAAATGTCTGCACCGTGACAGGTAGACGTGGGCGGAAGTAGCACCAGCGTCGCTTCTCTGTCTGCTAATGTTCTTGTTGGGTATGTCGGCAATTCGACATGAAGCCAATTAGCAGCTGCATGTTTGGAAATGACTAGCAGAGGGAAAAAGAGGGCTAATCGCTAATGGAGTTGCCAAGTTTCACAGCTGCGTGATTGCTAACGGGCAATTTTATTCTTGCCTCAGGGGTCAGTGTCTACAGCCCGCTGTTTCTTCATTAAGGTGTTGGCGAACTGATGCCGACTTACTTAGGTACAGGTTGTTCAATGCTGCTTAGAAGGAAGATAACATTTTGTCCCGGTGCTCCACAGTTAAACCCAATTAAGCAAACAGATGAAGTTCTCAGACTGTCATTTGCAGGTCACTGGGTTCGTTTAGGGTCGAGGGACAATTATGTAAGTTTTAAATAAGTCCACAATTTGTTTGGAACAAAACCTGAGGAGGCAATTTTATAGTTTTCTCATGATCAACAAACCCCGCATGCAAACTGTAATCAAAGGTGTGTTAGTCCGTCTCTCAGTACTTCCTGAATCACTCTTTCAATGATGCACTGGTTCCTATTGAAGGTATCAATCTTTAAAAAGCTTTGATAATATCTAAATAAAACTCTATTCCTGCTGTGTGGATGTTTCATGTGTCCTTACTTCTGAGCCCATTGGTTCCTACTGAGGATGCAAATGTTTGAAAACCCCTCACATAAATATATATAATGTCATTGTAAACTTGAGTTGTTAGTAGGTTTACATGAAGCCAAGCAAATGACACCCATAAAACCAAAGGTGCACAAACCTGCCACTGTCATTGCCACTGAATTCATTACAAAGTTAATTAAAATCGGACTAACTATGTGAATGAATTCACTGGAAAATTCCTTTTCTCAGCAGTGTAATCGTTAGTCTTAGCTCACTGTTACAAGAATAGACTGTATAATGTACTTATAAGCTCTGTGAGTGGAGGTTTGCTGCTGAAGTACATCTTGGGGAGTTGACTTCTATTCTTTAGTGTATCTACAGGCTTCCTGCATCTTAGATTTTTTTCTGAAGAACCAGATATTTTTTTCCCCGTCTAGAAGTTTCACGTTAGAATTCAGAAGTAGCTCCACTATATCTGATCATTTTTCTAAACAATAACTGGGTCTCCATTTCCAGCCACACATCCACTCAAACACTAACTTGCTGCCTTGTTGCTCTTGTCCAGCCTCTCCTGGTAGAGGTGCAGAGTAAACAGGAAGTGCGAGTTCCTTCGGGCCTCCTGGTCGTTTGGCATCCGGCTGCTCCTCCTCGCTGCCAGGGCGGCGTCCAAGAAAGATGCTGCTCGCTCGGCGCTGGTCGCCCGGAGCTCCGTCTGGTTCTGGAGCTGACAGAAAGATCACAAATGAAATGAAAAACCTTATCGTTGGAACGCAGGTCACATAATTTGGAGGTAAGTAGGGTGCTGCCAGTTTGCCCGGAGCCTCATTTTGTTTAAGCCTGTATTTGTTCACATTTTGGCAAACTGGCATCATTAAAACTGTGCTTAATTAGCTATGAGCAGCTCTTGTTTGCAGCGTGTTAAGGACATACAGAGCTGTTATTGGATTACAGTGATGTTGAAGAAAACTTAAAAACATCGAGATTCTCAGACAAGTTGTCTGAAGTCACTCTGTTGAGCAGGTAATCCGTGTATGTCACGTCCAACAACAAGTCCTGTTTTATCGCCATGGAGACTGATGCTGAAAGTCGGGTCTGTCCAGTTGTGTTCCTGCCATAGGTTTTAATTAAGTAATACTTTTATATAAAGTTATAGCTTGTGATACAGATACAGATCGCTAGCTTTGGCTGAGCTCTCTGACCATCCAGTCAGAGGACATCAAAGTGCTGATGTCATCGTAGGCCAGCTAGCTGGCCCTGGAACCACCAACTCTCAATCTGATTGGTTAAAGCAACAGTTTCATTGCGATGCATTTAAACTACAGGTGTCTGTACTTTTGATTGTGAAGGCCTCAGGGCAGATTTCTGTGACCCCGGCAACACATGATGGCTGAAACATGATTGGATAAAAAAAAAAAAAAAAAAAGCTCTACGATAAACAAACATCACAGCCCAGAGACACATTATTAAGTGAAGAGAATAGACTATCAGGAATAAAGTTAAAAGATTAAAGGGAAAATGTTACAACATAAGTCAGTGATTCTGAGAGAGTTTAGGCCACCAGAGAAGGCCTTGCTGACCCTGATGACACACAACTGGATTTTATTGCATTATGACTCCAACGAGGTGATTTTTGACACAAACTGCAGGAATCCAGTGTTAATGTCAATGAAAAAGAAGTTTGTTATCTTTGATTTGACTTAGAATCACTGAATCCTCCCTTGTGTTGGACGGATACTGTGCTGATTAAACCAGATTTCAACCCCAACTTAGTCTTGTCTCTCGCTGACCTGTGACCTAAATGAAACTTGACATCACTGTGAAGCAGAAATCTGCCGTATGCATCTCCCAGATATCTGTAGCTTCGTACCGTTCTTATTCTTTCTCGCGTTCTGTTCAAAGCAGACATCCTTGCTGCATTTCTCAGAGATAAAATGAGCGAGATAAAAGCTCAAATAAGACAGAATGAGGTTTGATGAAGGAAAAAAGGATGTCTGCATGAAGGAACAAAAATGTGGGGAAAGAAAAAGAAAATTAAAGTGAGCAGAGATAAAAAAAAAAAAAAAAAAAAAAAAGTGGCAGACAGAAGGAGCCCGGGGGAGATAAAACAGACTGAATTGGAATAAGGAAGGTCAGGACTAATTGGACAGTTGTGGGCAGCCATGAAGTCCCCGGGGTGAAGAGGAGGTCAAAGAGGAGGAGAGGAAGGGAGGAGCTGAAGGGAAGGTGGCAAGGAGAGGAGACAAAAGGATTTGAGGGAGAGAAAACTCATCAAGGTGACCTGAAGTCAGCAATACTCAGAGACGTCAGCAAATGTCCTCAACATGTCAGCGTGATGCTTTTCAGACAGTTTGACAGTTCAATAAATACAAATTAAATAACCACGACTGCAATAAAAACAGCTTTCACCGGATATGTTCACCGACACAGACACCTGTCATCCAGCCACAGTGGACATCGTGAGGAAGTCATGAACCGTGGCTTCATCGTAATATTGTTCTTGTCTTCTCCCATCAAAAGTTCTTCAGAGGAAACTTCTGACAATCACCGTTAGAGCCAAGATTAGATTTGATCTTTTTTAGAGAAACTGAACTGTTGTGCCACTTCATGCCATGTGACATTAGCTGCTACGCTGTGTTACGCTGCATTACGTTACACTGGAGTGCAACAATATAGGGTGTTGTGTAGTACGCAGCATTACATGGCTTTATTACATGGCGTTGTGAAGCATTATATTACATAGCATTATGTAGTAACACCTCACAGCCTTGAGTTAAATTGTGTTATGTCATGTAACACTGCATTTATAGTGTTAAGTTTCATATTGTTGTGTTACTTCACATAGCGTAATGTTTTGTAGCATTACGTTGTGTGAACTGAAAAAAACCCCTGTTGCGTAGCATTACATTGTGTAGTGTCATTTAGCGTTACGTTCCACATCATAGTGTTACACTGCATCGCGTTGTCTAGCGTTTTGTTGTATTATGTTGTGTAGCATAGCTTTAAGTTGTATACTGTTGTGTATTGTTACATACTCAATGTCATACTGCAAAGTGCTACACGGTGGAACGGTGGTGAGCACCGTTGTCTCACAGCAAGAAGGTCGCCAGTTCGCGTCCCAGTGAGGACACCTGGGATCTTTCTGCATGGAGTTTGCATGTTCTCCCCGTGCAACGTGGGTTCTCTCTGGGTTCTCCGGCTTCCTCCCACAGTCCAAAAACATGTTGAAATTGTCTCTAGGTGTGAATGTGAGAGTGCTTGGTTGTCTGTCTCTAAGTGTAGCCCTGTGATAGACTGGTGACCTGTCCAGGGTGTCTCCTGCCTTCACCCTGAGTCAGCTGTGATAGACTCCAGTCCCCCGAGTGAGGATTAAGCGGTGTATAGATGATGGATGGATGGATGGATACTGCATTGCATATTGTACACATTGCATGACAGTGTGTTAAACTGTATTTCACACTGCGTCATGCGACAGTGCGCTACATTACCTGTTATGAACATGTTAGCTCACAGTACTTTCTAAAATGCAGGTAAAAGGCTGGAAACTCTTTCTGCTGTGACACGACTCCTACATAAATTTATCAGATAACAGTGTGTGGTAGTTTCTCTTTTTTTGTTGTTGTTTTTAAATATTCTCTTAAATCACTTTCTTTCTTTCTGCACAGCAAACAGTACTTTATCTTCAGCTAAAAGATGAAACCACTGACAGCTCAGTGAATTGCTTGTTTGCCTACCTGTCAATCACCTCTCCAGTGAGTCTGACATCACATCTGCCTCCATCTAATGTGCTTTTATTGAACAGTGAATGAAGAGGAAACTGGGTCAGAAATCCTGAGAGTGTAAATCTTTTACTTTGAAAATCTAGTTGCTGTACTTCTTCCTTCTCTTCTGATGAGGTAAAGGTAGGAAATAAGACATGATTAAGTTTTATGAGTTCTTTTTGCCTCTACCTGGGATCCACAGACAGGATCTTCTCGCAGGGACACCGCGGGGCCCGGGGCCTCCTGGTGGCCCCCAGCTGAGGAGGAGATTTCAGCCAGGAGGTCGGTGAGCGTCTCCTCCCGACCGGAGATCTCCACAGCTGAAACTCTGACAGAGAAACGCCCTCCGGACTTTTCTTTGCGCTCCTCGATCACCTTAAAGAGCCAGGAGATGGCAGTCGGAGCCACGCCCAGACTCTGCGTGGAGCAGTCCCGACCAATCATGGTGTACGTCTTCCCTGAGGTGGGCGGAGTCAACGAAACAATGACGTGATTTGTCAAAATAGTGTATTTGTGTGTGTGTGTGTGTGTGAGAGTACTGTGTCGTGTACTTACCCAGGTTAGCGTGTCCAAAGCAGAAGATGCAGCCGTCTGCTCCATTCACCACCGACTGGATGACCTCCGCCACCGTCCCCGAACACACCTCAGCCTATCAGAGAGAGGGACAGTCCACCAACCATGTTAGAGCTCAGACCCTCCACACATCATGTCACACATAAGAATAGACAGAAAAATGAGGGAACGCAGTAAACAAGACACAGCAGAACAAATGAGGACACAACAAAGGTGCACAACACAATCTGATTCCTGCAGTGTTGCACTTTGTAAAGCTGCAGTCTGTGGTGCTGCATTACACTGTGTCGCATTTCATTATGCAAAACTATTTACTGCTGCAGCGTGTTGCATTACAATGCACTGTGGCTTTTCAAGCTACACTGGATCACGTTAAAATGCCATACACTGAAGTGTGTAATATTGCAGTGGGTTGTGTTACAGCACAGTGCATTATGTTAATGTTATATTGGATGGTTGCATATAACAGATGGAGACTAAGGTGTTTCCCAGTAGAGGTTTTCTGCAGCCTGATTTCTTTGCTTGTTGGGCATCCAAGGAGTGAGAAAGAGAGTGATCTACTAGTGAAAGCCTCAAGATGGCTCAGAAGAGAAAGACTACGGGGAGCAAAGTGACTCGCTCGCTATCTGGACATGAGCTGAGGTCTGATCAGCCTCAGCTTGGTCGCCTTGGTCCCCTAAACTGTTTGAGTTGTTATGTTTGCCTGAAAGAATTTAAACTGTAAGTTCTAAAAAGGCAAAAACAAGCTGTCATTCCCAGAAGGTAAAGAGCTGTTCATCAACCTGGAGAGACGGCATCTTTTGCCGTCGTAAACAACATCTGGTTTCTAACAGAGTTACCAACACAAATAGTATCAGATGCTTTATCATGTGTTGGCCAGCCAAACTATCAATGATGATAGATGGAGGATTCTAATTGGTAGAGAGCCTGAGTGGGAGGAGATGGGAGACTTTGACAATATTATAGAAACAGATGTGCGCAGTGAGAAATTCAGTTGCGTATCTCTGCATAGACAACTAAATCAGATCCTCTGTCAACAAAATGAGACATCTTGATGATGCCTATTCTCTGAGTAATCTTTAAGTTATCGACTACAGTATACGGTTCAACAGAGCTGAGCGGTGAGTGGAATGATCAACTACGTGTCTGCTCAGTCGTCCATGTGCAGATCTGCAAAGGAGTTTAATCAAGACAGATACGGTGCTTTTGGTGATGCTACATTTGTCTGTATCAAGTCTCTTCATTGCATCATGTCACATAATGATTCAACATTTTAGCTTGTTATGCTTCAGAATAGACAACATGATGGGATTTGACACATTTTGATGGGATATAATCGTCTCGCTTCACCAGACAAATGACAATTAGTCTGGAGCCTCTGTGACGTAGCGACGGCTGATTGTTAACAGGCTTTAAGAGCAGTCATGAGAAAATTAGTCTCCAGTTCTTACAGCACTGACACAAACATGGATTCAAAAGCCTGTTCCAGCGGCCATCTTGGTTCTCTTCTGTACATTCACCGCATCACACCTGCATACTAGTCTGTGATTGGGCCACGCCAGGTAGAGATCAATTTAAACATGATGATGTCAGACACATTCTGCCAAAAGCAACAAAACATGAGCTCTCAGACTAGATAATTATATAATAACACAACCTGGAATCTAGAGCAAAATATTGTTTTAACAGCTTTAATAAAACCGACATGTTTTCCTAACTCCAACTGTTACCATCCATCTGCACATCTGCTGCCTCCTGACGGTTCCTCGCTGCTGTGGAGGTCTGCAGCACATCACACACAGATAACTATCACACACCCTCTGATGTATCTGCACCTCCTGCTGTCGTCTGTCTCTGGGGAAACAGAACATGCTGCAGAGGTGACACCTCGCTGATGAAGAGCTCAAACTTTGGGTGCGTGCCTTGAATTTATAGGTTTATACGCAGAGATGTGTAAAAAAAAAGAAAAGGTTTTAGTCATTTTAAAGGTTCAAATTCTTCTCCATCTCCATCAGGAGGAGTCTGTTCAGCAGATTCATTCAAAGATCATAGAGAAGTGCTAAATCTAACTCTTATTACAGTTGCTGACTGTGATGGATGGCATCATTTTTTGGAAAGGGGGGAGAAGAATTGGACAGACCTGCAGCAAAGGGTCGTGAGCGGGATTCGAACTCACGGCCGCTGCATCGGGGAACTACAGCCCCTGTTCATGGGCCACCCGCTCTACCAGGTGAGCTATAGGGGGGCCCGGATGGCATCATTTTGGTAAATATGGAGCGATGGCTTTTTCAAACCCACTGGTAGGTTTTGGGGGTTCAGAGGGGCTCACATTAAATCATGATCTGATTTCTGTACTTTGGATAAAGTTCACTTATAAATAAAAACTATTTACACTGTTAGGTTTGAAGCATCCTCTCCTCACTTTCACTCATGAAAACACATCCACAGGACTGTACGGCTGAAGGTGTCAATGATCGGTGCGTTCGGTGTGAATCACACAGTGTGAGTGTAGTTTGTCAGACTTTGACCCACCTGCGATGCATCCTGTGAGAAAACGGCGTCGAAGATGAAGGTCTTTGGTGCCGAGGCCGAGGATCGTCTCTGAGCGGCGGCGGCGGCGAGTCCACCGGGCGACGTCTCGCACAGAGTGAGCTGCTTCTTTCTGCCGTCGACCTTCAGGAAGGACATGGACTCTGAGGACTCGCTGCTGTGGACCGAACAGATCCGGATCATCACTCTGACCTGCAGGCAGACAGGAAGTCACGTCAGAGAGGCAGGAGGACCTCACAGTGAGTCCAGAGTTCACAGTAAATAAGCTGTTCAGTAAAGGTTATCGACTTCATTCCCCTGGTTGGGACCCACTAACCTGAGATCTGGTCTTAGCCTTTGTTGGCACAGCCTGAGCTTTACTCTTCTGAGCATTTCTCACATCTTAAGAAGATAAATGACGATAAGGACTGTCGTTTTCAGCTGTTTGATGCTGCCTACTTCATATCACACTCTCATCTGATATTTTTAGTATTTCAGGTGCACTTGGAGACATTTCTCTGTCATCTTAGTGTTCGACTGAGCAGGGATTCAAACTAGCAACCTCCTCCTGACCTCTGACCTGCAGCAGTTGGTGCCTCTCAGCACAGAGCAGCCTTGTCGTGACTCTGATGGGTTTTTATTGGCCTGTCACAGAGCTGCTGAGTCGGCGGTGAGGAGGTCAAGTTTAAAGCCAATAACAATCTGAGACGCAGCACATTTTAAATGATGTGTCGCCGCGATCCAGCGGAGCGAATCATCGGTTCCTCAGTCGCCGCGGCCGCAGACAGGAGGGAGGTGATCTCCCGTCTGGAACAGCTACCCGTCCTTTAAAGTCACAGTCTGACAGATTTTAATGGAATTTCTGTTTTCCTTCTCTGTTGGTCGCTTTCATCACAAAA
Organism: Stegastes partitus; assembly: GCF_000690725.1. Taxonomy (NCBI): domain Eukaryota; kingdom Metazoa; phylum Chordata; class Actinopteri; family Pomacentridae; genus Stegastes; species Stegastes partitus. Next base: position 79,020 of record NW_007579595.1, on the reverse strand, counting down.
CCACTTGATGTATTTACCTTCAGTCACAACTTTTCTGTAGTTTCTACAACTGTCCAACAGATGGGCGAACTTACTGATAACATCTCCTACTGTGGCACCAGCATATTTCTCAGTCATGTGCCTTTTGTGGCTCTCTAACCTCATTTCCACTGCATGGTACAGTTCAACTCAACTTGACTTTTCCATTGTGGATAGTACCTCTCACTTTTTTAGCACAACCTCAGGTGATGAGCTGATGTTCAGAAGTGAGGTAAAACCACAGGAGGCCACGGTGTTGTAGAAGTTAGTCTGGAGTCTTTGTCACCTTGTTGCCAACAGTGAACCAAGCTAAGCTAAATGAGATAGCATCACACATGAGGCACCGGACTATGGTTCAGAAACCACAAGACCAGGCTGCAACATGGAGACTAGACTGAAACAGCCGGAGGGAGGCTCTGCTATGATTGGTGGTTAGACAGCACCAGAGAATCAGAGAAAACAGAGAGCGTACAACGGCAGCTGTTTAATAAACACCTTTCTGTGTTTGTGATGTGGTTAAGATGGTGTCACAGTCGTTTCATGAGGTGCTGCTATGATGGTCAGCTAAGAATCCTGCCAACACTGAGGAGGTGGAAAACAAATGTAAGAAATGTACCTACGAGGTGTGTCAGAACAGTTCCAGGACTGGTGTCGCAAAAGATAGATTTCAAACCCAAACTACAAACTAGGAGTTTTCCCCTTCAGACCATCAACCAGCACGTCTACAAAGAGATCCTGCAGCGTTTGCTTCTTTCAGAAGAGGTGAGAGTTGTGTCAGGACCAGTGGAGGCTGCTTCACCATGACAACCTGCTCACAACGTCCTGAGCATCCCACAGTTCCTGGCTGAGAAGAACATCTCCGTGCTGGAGCAACCTCCCTACTCACCCCACCTGGCTCTGTGGGATTTTTTCCTCTTCCCCAAGCTCAAGAGAGTCATCAAGGGGACCTGTTTAGAAGACGTGGACGACATCAAGATGGCTGTGATGACGGAGCTGAGAGGATCCCAGAAGAATCCTTCCAGGAGTGCATGGCGGCGTGAAGAGAAGGCTGGGGAAGTGTGTTAGACTCCAGGATGACTTGGAAGGGGAGAAATTGCAGTTTGTAGTTTGGATTTGAAATATATCTTTTATGACACCAGTCGTTCTACCAAGAGCAAGTACAGTTGAGTCAAGTAATATCTGTAGTGGAAGGTTTATGGGTATTCAGGAAGAAGACTCTCTGTCTGGAACTGACAGCATGAACCACAACAGCTGAGCTCATGGCAGAAGACACAGATTAAATGTGTGAAACCAGGACTTTTCTGTTGCTTCTAACTTTGTGTCTGAGTGATAATTTTACATTAAAATGTCGCCCAAATCACAGCAGAGCACGTTTCTCCATGCATGATTTCATGTCCTTTTCTTATATATATATAGTTTATTGTTTCATTTTTTTTCTTTAAAAAGCACCAAGAAACAGTTTATAAGTAATTTCCACTTTCACCAAGAATCCCATTTAACCCCTCACTAGCTGTCAACACAGTCCAGTTAAAGTCTTTGGAGAAAGTGTTTTACATACGACGTCGAACCAAACGTGTATTTTCTTAAACTGACGGTGATTTTCATCTGCGGTGGTCACAGCAAACACATTTAAGACTGAGCGCGATCCTTTATCAGACGGCTGTCGTCCTGCTGATGCTGCATTAAACCAGCTGCTGTTACCACGGTAACCACAGGTGTCAACAGGTAGAAGTTCAGGTCACTGGTCACTCTGAATCTCTTCTGTACGGTGGTTTGACAAAAGCATCTTTTAGATGAATCAAAGCAAATGTAGGACAGACGTCTGGAGGAGTGATGCCGCCGAGCTTCAAACGGCGCCAACGGATCGAGCCTCAGTCTGAACTCAGTCTGACGTCTCTGAGAACCGATAATGAAGTCTTTACACTCAGAATGGACTTTGGTTTTGTTCTCCAAGAGCGAGAGCTGCTTCATTCATGATGAAGCTCTCCCGCCCACACAGAGAGCAGCCAGAGTCCACAGTGAAAAGACTCATTTTAATTTATTAAACTCATTAAGTGCTGTTGGTTCAGAGGGATGAAAAGCAGCTCTGGATGTTAATGAGAGGAAAGAGGACGCTAAGAGTTCATCACAAGCCGCTAACGAATGTCTTCCTCTGATCAGCTCTTCCTATTTTAGTTTCTGAATGTTGGTCAAAGAGTCAGTTCATCAGTTTCCTTCTCTTTTATAATGAAAGTCGGTTTAATGGGATTTTCTCAGCTGATGGAAGAAACATGTTCTCGGTTTTTGAGGAAAATTTAGAGAGAATTATTTAAAAGGAATTTCTTCATTTAGGTTGATTTGAGTTGTTACACAAAGAGGAAAGCATGAAGACAGATTAAAAGGAAGAAAAGGGAGGGATAAAAAGAGAAATAAAGGCCGACGAAAGGATCAAGAAACAAAACACGTTTAGATTAAAAGTAAAAAGGAAATAAATGAGGGAAAGAAAAAAAGTCCTTAAAAATCTGAAAAGGACTTCATATAAAATCTGATCTGGTGTCACAGATCAGTGAACTACAGCAGCAGGTTGGTGCCACCGTCATAAACCTTTTTTTCTGTCTCAGGTTTTTACAACAAGACACAAAGACGTGATGATATCAGCTGCAGCAGGTCTTCATGTTCTGGAGAAAAACGAGAGGATGTCGGCATCAGACTCCAGCGGAGATCACGACTGTGAGCTCCCCGTTCACTACAGACTGACGGCTCGACGCTGCTCGAGCTGCTGCTTCACGCCCGTGCACATGTGTGTTTCCATGGTTACACCTACACACATCCTTGACAGCGGATGTCCAGAGGGGGGATTCTGATTTCTAAAGTCAAATGAAGCAGCGGATTCTGCAGGAGAACCGAGAGCTTCACACAGCAGCCGAGGTGTGACTGAAGCATCGAGATCCTTTATTTAGGTAAAAGAAGCAAAACAGCAAAGTGAAAATGCTCCATTACAAGCAAAGATCCTGCATATAAATCCTGCCTGAAGAGAAGTGCATAAATGTTAGCAGCAAAACGTAGTTAAAGCATTAAAGGATTGACTTGGTTCTTCTAATTGGTTTATTATAATGTACAGTCGTCCTCAAATTTATTCATACCTTCCTATTAAAGAAGGAAAAAAACAAACAAAAAAACAAGCAAATAAGCACGATGGGACCCGTAAACGAATATTCTGTTGAACAATCCCTTGAGTCGATCACTGCTATCAGGTGTTTTCTGTAACTCTCCATCAGACGTTTGGATTTCACTGCTCATCAGCAAAGTGCTCTAATTTGTCCGGGAAAGTTTTGTTTGTTTCTTTTTTTAATTATTCTTTTCAACCACAATTCAAAAGCAATATTCCATGTCACTAAATTATAATTTAGCAAATTTTTATTTATTATTACTTTTTTCAGTTTCTAGTTATTTAAGTGACTATTGTGAATTTTGCCTTTTCTTTAATGGGTATTTAAAGGGGATGAATAATTCCAGGACAACTGTATGTGAAATCCTGCTTGTCCTACAAATCTGATCGTGATTCTAATCCTGACGAACCCGAGTCTCGATGTCTTTGAGTTAATTCCCCATAAAACTGTGGCAATCTGAGGTTTGCGCTCTTGGAACAGGCCTGCATGACTGCTTGGAGATTTGTGCTTAGAGAAACTCGTTTTGTCTGACTTTTGGCTTTATCTGCGTTTGCTACCAGAACCTCCCCGATGGCCCAGGCTCTGCAGCCGAGCTCCAGCCACAGCCTTTCAGCCTCCCTGGCCCTCTTGGAACCTCTCCTGGACCTCCCTCCCTCACTCGGCTTCCCTCACTTGCTTCCCAGTGTCCCCTGTTCCTTGCTGCCTGAATAACTTTTCTAACCACCAAACCCTCTGTTGCCTTTTTGGATCCATATCTGGGGAAATCATAAGTCGTGTAAAATAGAAGTTCTCCAGTACAGTAAACCTCCATCTGTAAGAAAAACTAGTTTGTTACAAATCCTGAGTTTCATAATAAGGAATTACTGTCAAACAAATATTAACATAAAAATGAGTTTTCTTATGTGTCAATGAAACTCCTCGGTTTAACAAGATGCTGAGTAAATATCCTGTAACGACGGCGGCGGCAGCAGCGGACGGTGTGTTTCCTCTCAGCTCAGTCCATCAGAGTGTTTACGAGCGAGTCGCAGAGGGACGTTTGGTCTGCTGTAAATACAAACCGCTTCACAGTTTATGACCAAGAGGCAACAATAAAACGAGAGCAGCCGGAGGAGGAGGTCTGAGTGGAAACCCTCTCAGGTCTCAACGGGCCTTTAAACCGGACCGCCTTCCTCACTTACTGGATCAGTAAGAGGATGTTTGATCCTGCAATGAAGTTTAAAACAGCCGAGGGTGGTCTTAAATGTCAGCAGTGACAGAGCGATGTCCAGAGAGAGCCGCCGCATGATGGAGTGTTTCAGTGTCTTTATATCGAAGCTTGTAGAGTCAGCCAGTGTTTTTTTTTTTTTTACTGCTACGTTTCATTCAGCGCCGCTCATCATTTCATTCAATAAAAACTTCATAAAGAGAAGGAATGAATCGAGTGGTTAGCTTGTTAGCTTAGCTCTGCGGGGCTTTGTAATTTCAGCTCATCCCGTCTCATTAAGATGCTGTTTTATTTCTCGCTCCTCAACGCCGCGGCTCATTAACCGGAGCCCAGATGTTCCATTAGGACAGAGAAGATCCAGACTCCTGGAGATGCTGGTTGGATGACAGATGAAGGAGAATCCAGATCATTTCAGGAAGACTTTCAAGCTGAACTACAGACATGCAGTGATTATCAGCCCAGAGAGGAGGAGAGGGAACATTTCTCTACTTAACGAACCACAAGCTTTCTGCAGGCCTCTAGACGTCTTAATGAGCATCACAGTCGGTCCTTTACAAACGTCTCCAATGTTGTTTTGTAGCTGCTGTACATGACAGGACATGTTGGTCTGTCAAAGCTGCTGCAAAGATTCACAATAAAGTCAACGTAAGAAAAGCTTCAATTAAGAAATGATTATTGAGTTCTGCTTTTCATCTCCGGTATGCACAGATTGTGAGACAACAGGCCTTTATTCCTCCTTTTAGGACATTTTTTTTTCTCTTTTTAACCTTTTTATTGAGTTCTGTGACTTTAGATGAAGAGACGTCACATCCAAGAAAACGACAGCAGCAAAAACACGACCTAAAAAGGATAAGTTCGTGTAATTAGTGAGGTCTGCTGCCTGCTACACGTTGTCTAACCAGTACACTGCAAAAACAGATGAACATTTTTGAATATTTTTTAACTGTATTTTTTTTTTTAAACTTACAAATAATAAACGGGTAAAATCCCAGGTATTTAAAAGATATTCATGTATATCCTAACCTTAAAAAATAGACCAAAACTGTAACTAATGCCTTGCATTTAAAAAAATAAAAATATATATATATATATATATATATATTTTTTTTTAATTGTTTTGTGTTTTATTGTTGGCGTTTTTCATGCAGTTTTTCTTTTCTTTTCTTTTTTTTTTTTTTTTTAAACAACAGTTGGCATTAATATCACACAATTTTACAGTTTTTTGTAATTAGCTTAAAAAAAAAAAGTTAATTAAATATATTTCTACCTGTGTTACAGTTTTTGAACATCACAGTTTTCCAAAGTTAGATTTTCTTTTCTTTCTTTTTTCTGAGCATATGCTACTCCTGGAACCTCTGCTTACAGATTTTTACCTTTTTTTCTTTTTTATTATTGTTATTTTTTTATTTCTTACAGTGGACGACTGGGAACAAGTTGTTTCATTCATTTCTGTACGCTGAGAAAAAGTCTGAAATTTAATCTGGCAAACATCACAGAAGCCCTCAGGCCAGAGGACAAAAAAAAATATGGCAATTTCAATTAAATCTTCCTTATTTCAGAGGAGCCCGGAGGGACGAGCGAGGAGATCTGACATCCTTGTGAACAACAGTCAGACACTGATTATCAGAAAATGCTTCCAGCCGACTGTAAAGCGGCTCCAGACAGTCAGAGCCAGCGATCTGCAGCCTCAGCACACGCTCAGAAAACACACAACAACACGTGGCTCTTTGAAGTTCATTAAGGGGATGTTTGAAGAGCTGTCCGGAGGTTAAGTGTGTGATTGGGGTCACTCGGTGGCGACCTGCTCTGAGCTCGTCCCAGTCCAGTGTGTCGTGTCAGACGCTAATCGCTTCACGCTGAGCTGACGGCAGCAGATCTGGCAAACGCCATCGGCCCTGACAGCCGAGCGTCTGATCCGCAGCCAGCAGCAGAGTCCAAACACCGCTGACCGTGTCCATGAAGACGTTACATAATGTCAGCAGGCAGGAGTCCTGCTGGAGCCAAAGAAAGCCAGAAAGCCCTGCTAGCGCCCCCTACAGGCACTTAAACTACAAATACCATGTTTGTTCTCAGAGGGGTCCAGATGGTGGCATCATGGAACATCTAAAGGGTTCATCCTCTGGGCCTCTTGCTGCTGGTCTGACTTAAAGAGCCCATAATATGCTTTGTGGGATTTCTTTTTACTTTCTTTCTGGAGTTTTTTGATTGTTAAAGATCTGCAAACTCACAAAACCCAAAGTCCACATCAAAGGGAGTTACTGTCTCCTACACAGAGCGCTGCTTCCTACCGTCTGAAACACATGGTTTAAAGTTCAGGCTTTTCTCCCGTTGCTTACCGACATCATCTCGTAACTCATTTGCATCACACCTTCCTACTTCGACCCTCAGACTAAGAAGCAACCGCTGCCTCACAGTCTGCCTTTATTTCCTCACTGGAGGTGCTGATATTAGAGTTACGTCTCTCCGTCTGCACTCAGAGATCTGAGGTCGAGGTGCAGAACCGACGTTAGCTCACCGGCTGGAGCCTTGAGATAAATCCCTGTCAAAAACTTCCACTAGTAAAATGATCAATTATCTGCACTTATAAAGCACTTCCCTTCACTATCAAAACGTTCTACAATATTTACCTTCCTTCACCCACTCAGGCTGCCCATTCACAGGACCAGTTTAACCACCTATGAGAGCATCTTCACACACAGACATCACCGTGTGCTCTGAGCATTTGCACATTCTTGGATATTTAAAGGGTATGAATATATTCGAGGACGACTGTATGTGACATCCTACTTGGAAACAAATCTGATCGTGACTCTAATCCTGACGAGCCCGAGTCTCATCTTCTGTGAGACCAAGTGAGGTGAACATTCAGGAGAGCGACAGGTCAGAGTTAAAACATCGACGGCTCTGGAGGAGATTTAAATGACAGGAGGAGCTCGTTGTGGCAGTAATTATTATATGGGTGACAAATGACCCACACACACCGTAGACTGGATTAAAATCACTGAGCAGAGCATGTGAGAATAAAATCTCCCCTACAGACGGAAAATCAACCTGAACAGGGCTTTCGAGTGTTCAGCAGGAGATAAACGTCTGAGCAGAGACGCTACCGATCTGATCGCTCTGTAAACCGTAATAAACCGGCTGAATGCAACAAAGACGCTCAGTGACTGTTTGCCTCCGTCACGCCGACCCGTCGGTCTACCCGCCTCCTCACGCTGAAACAGAAAGCTCCTTCACCCAGCTGACCTTCTGACCCCTCGCTGCCCACCGACCGCTCTGCCGCAGACGTTTCCCACAACCTGCTGGTCGACCGAACCGGATTCATGAGATTCCAGCAGCCTGAGAAGATCTGGACTCTGATCTCTTCTGGGCTTCTTACCTTCCCCATCCCCGGCGTGTCCTTGACCTTCGACCCGGCTCGAAGGAGGCATGGTGGGACGGCGGGCGGGGAGAGCTGCAGGGCCCCGCTGAAGCCGCCGGTGTAGAGCAGCGGCGCCGGAGCCTCACCGGGCGAGGAGGGCGGGCCGGGCTGGGACTTCTTCCTGCGGGACAGACTGAGCTTCTGAGCCGCCCTGGAGACAGAAAACACCAGAGACACAAAGAGTCAGCCAGAAGTCTTGTGCTCCACTCAAAGATGTCATCAGTGGTCATAAGTGCTGCACAAATACATTTAAACTTGTCTTCCATAAAATCCTTTGATCCCCAAACCTGCGGACAAGACTGAAAGGCACAAAGTCTGAGAAATGACACCATTTATCTATAAAAACAGAAAGAGGGTTTTTTCCAATTTTTTCCAACTTTTCCAACCAGAGATGGACCACGAGTTTGTTTGGTTAAAAAAATTAATTAAATCAGAATTTAAAATGTCTATATTTCAATAAATCACTTTCATTTACGTCTTATTTAAATTATTTACAATAGTGTGCATGTTAATTCCATTTTTGAAACATTTTTGATAAAAAAATAAAGATAATTAAATAAATTCCTCATACGTTTTTTCTTTTTGTATGGTTCATGTCATTTTAACTTTGCCATGTTGGACAAGAGACAAGAAGATCTACGGTTACGAGAGGGTTACGTTGGTTTTAAAAGTTGA
>NW_007579595.1:62721-70082 GCF_000690725.1 Stegastes partitus | reverse complement strand
TTCCAGGAAGGTCCTGGACAATTTGGTGCTGATTATGAGGGAAAAATAGAGAAAGTGTCGCTGCAGCTGTTGAAAACCTTCCTCTGTTTTACTGTACGACTTTTTCTTAATTGCTGCTTTTATTTTTATAATTTTACTGTTTTTATGGGTTCTGATTTTATGGTTTTGTCCTTCCTGTTCTTACTGTAAAGCCGTTTGTAACTGTGTGTTTTGAACGGTTCTATACAAATAAAGTTATTTTCATAGTGGAGTTTAATAGACATCACATAAAGCCAAATATTATATAAAATCTGATTATATGATGGATAATGTCAGTGAAAACTAGTCAGAGTTTCTAGACAGACCAACAAAAACTCCTGATCAGGTAGAAAATGAAAACACTGAGTCTCTTAATTTTACAGCTGCGGTTGCAGAAATCTGTTTGTGAGGAAAACTGCTGAGTGGCTGGATGTTTTACACTTTATCATCCGTTTATCAGTTTAAAACGAAGGGATTAGCAGCTAAAAACGCAGCTGCAGAAGGTAAAAGAAGAATTACTGGAGCTGATCTTTGATGTCGAGTCGTCAGCAATCACCACAAAGAATTATTTCTTTTGTCCACAAAACTAATAAAGGTTTATGACAGCCAGTGTTTGCTGAACAGTGCAACAGCCCCACGAAGTAAACAACAACATCCAAACTAAAACAAAACACCCACTAAATTCAGTACAAAGAATGAAAGACAAAGAAATTCAGACAAAAATAAGAAAAGAACAAAAAATTAAATGCAAAATTAAAAAATAATAAGGAACCTAAAACAAATCAAACAGGAACTTGAAGCTGTTTCTTAGCTCTCTGTTTTGTTTTTGCTTAATGTTAATTTTTATGTTGTTGCAGTTTACCTTTTACTTTTTTTTTTTGCATTTTCATGAACAGATTTCACCCTGCAGCGTCTGAACAGCTTCTGATGACAGAAAATGTCAAACACAAGGTGAGAACAGGAAGAAGAGGAGGAGGAGGAAGAGGAGGAAGAGGAAGAGGAGGAGGAGTGTTGGATAAGTGGGGGGTCGAGCAAACTCAGATCATTAGAGAAGGAGAGATTTTCCCTGCACTCCTCCTCCTCCTCCTCCTCCTCCTCCTCTTCATCCCTCCGTCCTCCTCCCTGAGTCCAATCAGAAAACAGAGCGTGTAATTACAGCTTCCATGAAGGACGGCAGGGAGCAGCCTCGGGGGATTCACTCAGACTGTGTGTTATTTCAGCCACTCCAACGTTTATCACCAACAAACTCTGGAAACGCAAACTGCAGCGCTGCAAGGTGAACGTGTACGTGTGGGTGTGTGTTAAACGCTGACATTTACACTTCAGCGCTGGGACCTGGGTGTGTTGATTCAAGCACGATAGAGACAAAAAGAGAAAATTTAAAGCAGGAGAGGCAAGAAATCATCAGGAGACGGTTAATTCACACATAATTACTGTAAAATATGGCAAGAATTGTCTTTATACTGTAGCTATTTGGGTTCTACTGTATACTCCTGGTCCTGTTTACCAGCTCAGAAGTTGAATTAAGTTTATTTTGTGCTGGTCAGAGCTTTAAAACATCAACATTTCAATTCAGAAACATTTTTCCTGTAGACAGTCCTCAGCCAACACTTTCACTCTGACTATTCCTTTGGCAGAACCAGGTGAATAACAAAAAGCAGAAAATGGGAGAAAGAGGGAGAAATCAATCAATACAGGATAAAAGACAGAGAAAGGTGGAAAGCTCAGAGATGTCAGAGGGGAGCTGAGCAAACACGAAACAGCAAAATGGAGAGATGATGATGGAGAAAGAGTAAAACCGCGGCGGCTGTAAAGCAGAATGTGAAAAAACCAGAATGAAAGAGGCTTCAGCGCCCATCAAACTGCAGCCCGATGCCATGACTCAGCTGAACTGAGCTTATCTGGATCTACAGCAGCGCAGCAGAGACTTTTAACTACTCAGAACAAACGCATCGACACAGTTCTGGGAAAATGTGTGTCCAGAACTATTCCTACACCAGACTTTGGCTGTAAAGAGGTTAGAGACGGTCGACCAGGAGTCATCGAGCAGTCACAAAAGAGGACATTTACTGATAGGGTGTTGGGCAAGGTGGGTGGTCCGATGGGCAAGAGGTTTACTAAATAAACCCAATGGTCCCACTGGTGTCTGACCACATCCCAACACCAAATCCATCAGCCCTCAGAGAAGGCCATCCTTCGCTTATAGATGGAGGTGGTAGAGAATACAGGGTCATCGTCTTCATAGACCATGAAACCCATCTCACACGGGCAGTCAACAGGATGACCATCACCAATGTGGACCTCAGTGAGGCGGCCACAGACTAGTGCACCTTGGGAAACCCAATGGGAAGAGCAGTGGAGGGTGAAGGAGATCCAACACCAAAGGGATGATAAGCTGTTATGATTCAGAGATGAAACCCACTTGGGGTTTGTTCATGCTATCAGATTTCATGGTGTCATTATGTGTATTCATGGTTGTCTGCATCACGTTTGTTTTACAGCCCAGGCCGACACCCCACTGTACTGTGTGGGGTCTGATTATACACAGTGAAGAACAGTTTCCTGTTGTATCATTAATATTTGTGTAGCAGCTCATCATCACTCAGGTGTTATTGGAGGATCTCATTAGGACAACCTACTGGTAAACACAACTGGCCTGTACAATGATTCTAGTCAAGTGCCCAAACAACATAAGTGTTCACCATGTAAAGCACACAGCCGCAAAAGACTTTCTTCCAAACACAAGTATTTGAAAATGAGGTGCGTTCTGTTAGTCCAGTATGTAGTTCTCTTTAATACACCGCTGAACTGCACCCTCTACTGGTGATCATAATGATGACAGTACGGAGGAGGTCGGGGTGGATGGATGGGTCGACAAAACATTGGGCTTCCCTCTGATTTGTTTATTAATGTAACCATGACAACAAGCATCCTCTAACCTTAACAAAGTAACAAACCAGGATTTCTGCTAAACCTGACCAAACCTTTACCACATCACTGTCTCTTCATCACTGATTCCCTCATGTGAGGTGAAACTCAGAGAGGAGGGTAAAAACTGCTTACCTACTTGGTTAGGTAGGACGGCTCAGAACCAGCTCGCCAGGAATGTATGTGTCCTCAACTCGGAATAACATAGTCTGTGCATTTAAATTGCATTTAAACCGACCAGAATGATGTCCTGGAGGCTTGAAATCGGAGCAGTCCATGCACTTTGGACTGAGGTAGTAAGCTATAGGTACCAGCTCTGCAGCCAGATGTTTGCTTCTGGGATGGCAGCTGTTGAAAACACACCACTTGTGCTCCAGTACATCCAACCGTAATGCAGACATTATTTGGGTTTAATAAAACAACAGCATCTGAACCACATCTCTGCTGCTGAAAACACATTTTGCTGAGACTGAAGAGCCAACGTCCTCTGTGGATGCTGTATACAATACTACAGGACACAGCATCGAGCAAATATGATAGGAAACCATGAGCTGGGCTATTCAGCTGTCACACTTATCTAAATTGCTTTATTAATTTGAATGCTTGTCAGCTAATTAAAATGAAAATGGCTCAGGAGTGTCAGACAGTGTTCACACCTGCACTCACGCTGCCATTTGCTGCACAGAAAATCACAAACCAGGATAAAGGATGTGAATTAAATTTCCCTGCTATGATTATGACAACAGGGCAAACCTTGATGCATATTAACTGAGTGGCTTTGTGTTGTTTATGACATGACACCACAAGCCAGAATAAACTAAAAATATCCATTCAGCTACGAAGAGATCACCTTTCTGTGGGTCAGCTGTGGATGTTTGGCCTACAACACCAAAACGCCCACTTATGTCTGACACCACAGACCGTCACCTAACAGAGACAGATGTTACCATACACAGCTGCCTTTAACATGTCTTGACTGGCTTTAATATGAACACATGGACGGTCAGAAAGAAGAGCAGAAGCAGATCAATCTGCTGATTTTATCTTGATCTTCCACCTTTATGCATATTCAGTCAGTTCTGTGTGGACACACTGCCACACCCGACACCAAAGTGGATCTATCACGAGGATGGAGAGAGAATCAATGAGCAGAAAATCACATGAAAGCCAATTAAAAAGACTTTGATGAGGAGTTAGCAAGTCATTAATCAGCAGGGTAGAAAGTTTCAAACTCATGTGAATAACTTCCAGAACCTCAGACGAGCAGAACAATCCAAAGGGCTCCAAACCCTTTTTGTTCAACATGTCTTGTGTGAGCTGAAGACAGTCATAAGGACAGGAACACTTTAAAGAGATGCAGGTAATAATGTGACTGTAATATATGAGGCAGCCTCAGAGGGAGAACGTGGTCGGCTTATTTTACAGCCAACATAAATGTTAACATTCCTTCACTTTATGGTTGAATCTTCTGCCGTATTGACTACACTCGGATTACATCTTTATCTGCCCCATGAGCACATTTCTTCTTCGGTTTACCATCTTTTCTGTTCCTCTGAGCGCTCCAACACTCTTCCATCTGAAGCTTGTTTGAACCTGATGAAGTGACATTATTGGTTTGGATCTGTTTAGAAAGATGTAAAAATGTTTACTCACAGTTCCTTCCAATCCATTATCTGCTCAAACTTCTTCGCCTTGAAGCTGAACCGTGTCCAAATTTGTTCTGGTCCATTGCAAAGAACCGCACTTATTCCAACAAGAAGAAGTCGGGAATACCAGCTTTAAAGGTCGTGAACCTGCTGAATATCACCGAGGCTGAGCAGCGATGGAAGCTGTGTTCAACGGTGAAACATGGCAGTGAGAAAAATCAGCACGTGGAGCCGGAGGGTGATTCAGAAAACGGAACTTTTTAAGTTAGAGCTGAAACTGTATCCAGAAAATAGAGTTTTTAAAGAGGTTTAGAGCAGCTCTTCCATCCAAAACCGCAAACAAGCATCCAAAAGTATCTGGTCAGAATCCATGAATAACCAATGAATGGTTAACTGGTCCAATAGACGTATTCATAATGATCAGTCTCAGTCCAAATATCGTTACCATCGTGAATCACGTGAATCAAACTTTCACTGTATCAGTAGTTTATCTGGATGTGTCCTGTTGTCTGAAACTCTCTTTTCAAATTCTTTCTGAGGGTTTTCCAAATCTTCTTCTGGCTCTGCCCACAAGCATCCAACGGCATGAATGTGTCCTTGATTAGCGTTGTTCCCACTAAACTATTCAGGGACTTTCTTTAAGATATGAACAAGTACAACAGGTGTCAGTCTGTAAAATACTGGTACATTTGGCCTGTTTCCAAGTCTAAGATAGTTTCATGTAGCCCAACAAACATCCAGAGATTTAAATGTATCTGATCCATTCATTCATTCGTCTTTAAATGATCTGCTCCTCCATCAGCTGAGGAAGTCTAAGATAAGAGTCGCTCTCACCAAACTCTTCAGGACAAATAATCCATAAAGGCAGTTGGTGTATATAATTTACAACATCAGCATATCTTTAAAATATCAGTAAACTGGTCGTCAATCCATCAGTAAAGCAGTTCTCACTAAGTATTCCAAAACTGCTTTTGTCAAAATTGATCATTTTACTTCAACTCTGCGGCAGCATCATGGGTTATTGGTCATTTCTGTCTAATACTATAATAGAATATTAGGGTTTTCCATGATTTTATTTTGTCCCATTCAGAACAAAAAGCCTCAAAATATCAGCAACTCATTTCATCATCAGGTTGTCAAGGGTCTTCGTCTTTAACATTCTTGCTTCGTTGACTAAAACTACTCACATCACTGTGACTTTCAGGCCATTGGTTGTCCCGGCTGTATCGTCTTTTGAGAGTAATTCATGACAAATGCCTTCGATCTCCTCCCACGTTTCTCTTCTCTCTTTTTACTCCATTCATCACTCAGAAACACGTCCATCAGTCCAGATTTTCGTTAAACTAACCTCCCATCCATCAGTTAATTCAGAGTGACTTTTGGTGATTAGAGTCACCAGAATCCAAAGGAAATTTCAGTTTTTAGACACGATCAATCAGAACATATGTTCAAATGTGTCCTAAAGCGTCTGCAGACTGTTGGTTCACCCATCAGCAGTTACGTCTATCATCTGTAAATCGATGTCTTCTGATATAAACACTGAAGTCGACTCTGTTCAGATCATTCCAACAGGTTTTGTCAATCTAAACGACGACCACATCACTTCATCCTTCACAGATCAGTAAACTTTCCATTCATATCCTCCGGTTTCATCTCTCGCACGTGGACCAGAGTCGCTCCGGCGGCTGGAAGTGTTCAATGAAAAATGAATCCAGTTTCATGCTGGAACACGATCTGCAGAAAAAAACTGAGTAAAGTTCTGCAGCGCTTTAGCTCAGTTCATCGCTGGAAAACACTTTCACCGCCAAGAGTCCGACAGTTCAATCCCTCTTGTAGCAATCCATCCATCTTCGCATCGATCCTTCCATCCTTGAGCCAAACACTGCAGCAGAGCTTCACCTGTAAACCTTCACTTCAGACGTGAAGCTCTGACTTCACCTCTTCTGTTTGTCCCACAAGTAGTGGAAATCGTTCGCTTCTCTCCTTTTATTCCAGTTTTCTTTTCCTCCTCCTACGGCACCGTACATCTCCTTTACCAACTCGTTCTTTTCCCTACTCTCCTTTCACTTCTCTCATCTTCTCCCACCCGACGTCTCTTCTTGTTTTTCTATCTTTTCCTCTTCAACCTTTTTTTTTCACCTTTATGAATCTTTCCCCATCTTTTCTCCACTCTCTCTCTTCTCTCACTTTACCTCATCCCTTCTTTCTCCATCCTCCGTCCTCTATTTTTTCCCCCTTTTAACGGCTCATTTCTTTTAATGTACCTCCCCGTTCCTCTCAGGTTTTCCTTTTCTTCTCCCTCCTTCCTTTCTTCCACCTCTCCTTTTCCTCTCCCTCTCTCTTCTCTCCTGTAGCTCCTCAGTCTGTTCCTGCAGTATCGCAATGCTATTCCTCTCCACCCCTCCTGCCTTCCTCCTCCTCTTCCTCCTCCTCCTCCTCCTCTAACTCCGGGTGAGAGAGCGAGAGAGAGAGAGAGAGAGAGAGAGAGAGGGAGGGATGAAAGGAGGCGGCAGCAGCAGCACAGGAGGGATAGAGGACTGAAACAAGAGGTAGAAATAAACGAGTGAATGAAGAGCGGGTGGATTCCTGCCTCTCGCTGCTGTTGTTGCCGGGAAACACTGGCGAAGCTCCAACCTTCCCTCCCCTCCTTCCCTCCCCTCCATCCGTCCGTTCGTCCGTCTGCCTCCCTCACCTTCCCTCCCTACTTACCCCTCTCCTCCCCCCACCTTGCTCGCCCTCTCCCTGCCTCTCCTCTCTCTCTCTCTCTCT